>NC_060182.1:6837959-6851905 GCF_021184085.1 Oncorhynchus gorbuscha | reverse complement strand
AGAGGATCCCTCACAAGATCCATTTCAAAGGAAGAGGAATCCATTTCATGGAAGAGGATCCCTCACAAGATCCATTTCAAGGAAGAGGATCCCTCACAAGATCCATTTCAAAGGAAGAGGATCCTCACAAGATCCATTTCAGAAGAGGATCCTCACAGATCCATTTCAAGGAAGAGGATCCCTCACAAGATCCATTTCAAAGGAAGAGGATCCCTCACAAGATCCATTTCAAAGGGAGCGGATCCCTCACAAGATCCGTTTGCCAACTATCTCTTCAAAGAGCAACACCAGTTCCAAATCCTCTATTTAGGTTTAAAGTGTTCAGTGATACTCTTCCATCTGTACACCAACTCAGATGGCACTAAAGCACAACAACAATTGCGACCCTTTGTGTCTAGGAATTGACTACTGTAGGTGTGTGTTTTCATATAAAAAAAATACATGTTGATGTGTTATTGTTCCGAAGTGAATAACTTCAAATGTCTTTTAGTCCACAGCTGCTAAAGAAATGACAAATTAAAGCTTGGTCGCAAATGGGTCTTCCAAATGGACAATGACCCCAGGCATACTTCCAAAGTTGTATACAAAATGGCTTAAGGACAACAAAGTCAAGGTATTGGAGTGGCCATCACAAAGCCCTGACATCAATCCTATAGAAAATGTGTGCACACAACTGAAAATGTAAATGTCAAAAAGTGTGTGCGATCAAGGATCCTACAAACCTGACTCAGTTATGCCAGCTCTGTCAGGAGGAATGGGCCAAAATTCACCCAACTTATTGTGGGAAGCTTGTGGAAGGCTACCTGAAACATTTGACCCAAGTTCAACAATTTAAAAGCAATGCTACCAAATACTAACTGAGTGTATGCAAACCTCTGACCCACTGGGAATGTGATGAAAGAAAGCAAAATAAATCATTCTCTCTATTAATATTCTGACACCTAAAACAGGGAATTTTACTAGTATTAAATGTCAGGAATTGTGAAAAAACGGTGTTTAAATGTATCTGGCTAAGGTGCATGTAAACTTCCGACTTCAACTGTACCTTGTTGTGTTGAACCTAGGATAGGATAAGTAATCCTTCTCACCCCCCCCCCCCTTTAAGATTTAGATGCACTATTGTAAAAGTGACTGTTCCACTGGATGTCATAAGGTGAATGCACCAATTTGTAAGTCGCTCTGGATAAGAGCGTCTGCTAAATGACTTAAATGTAAAATGTAAATGTTGAACAACATGCACCATTACTTTAACTGCCCTCAATCAGGGACAAATAGCAGCACCTCGACTGTTATTGTCTGACAGAAACATACTAGATGCTTTAAAATAGGTATATAAACATCGCCTGACGTAAGAAAGAGGATGACTCAAACCAGCGTCAGGCATCTTGATGGGGAGAAAAAAACTTCACCATAGTCAACTCTAAATACAGGGAGTTGTCCTACCAATAATAACCACGTGGAAGGAACCTTAACAGGGGTTTTCGGAAATAATATAGACAATATCAGTGCTGGATTGATTAATTAAATACAATACATTGTCGTTAATGTGTAAAAGTGACCGTTATGGTCCGTTAAACTTGCCAATGAGAACCATTGGTGTCTGTCTCTGTCTGCGTCAGACTTTACGCGCATCACCGCATGTCATTTTCCACCAAGGAACTCGCGGTGATTTTGCATCTCTGCGCGCAGAGAGATGCTGGTTTCGGAGGTTGTGCCTGAATGAAGATTTGCCTTACTAAATGTGTGAATTTTTAATTGTTTTGAGAACAAATTCTGTTGGTGTTGTACTTTGAATAAGGTAAGGAGGGCATTTACGATTCTTAATCCTTTCTTTCCATCTAGCAACGCATTAGGCTACTCGATTGCATCATGAAATATCTAGGCTAATAATAAGATAATCGTTAAAGTCAATGGAAAAATAATTGTCAGGTCTCACCTTTTCAAATCTGCATTATTGTTTCATAGGCTATTTCATACTGTAGCTTTGTCTTTTGAAAGCGTTCGTCTTTTTCCGTGCGATGTGAGGCTGAGCGCTCATTGGCGCGGTCACTCTAGGTTGCGGTGCTGTCCACAATATTTAGTTCGATTATAAAGCCCTACAATAAGCATCCCCGACGTTCACGTATACCATTTATTGAGTGATCAGGTCACCTATGGAGGAAATAGGCTACCGTGCTCTGTCTTTGGATGCATGGACATCTTATTCGGGGTTTTCTTACCTTGACCTTGGCGACGATTCATGAAATGTGTCCTCCAGCTGTGCACTGTTTGAAGCAATAGTGTTTTTTTTCCCACAAGGAGTCACACACGACACAGTGTACCTGTGGACATTAGTCCAATTGGCTATGCCATGATGGTGTCTCTCAGTTGAGTTGGGCCTGGAGGAGGCACCCGTAAGTGGGAAGATGCTAGATGTCAAGATGCTATGGGATTTCAACTCTGTTTTTAAAAAGTCCCAAATCCTCTCAAAACCACATGGAATAGAATAGTTTCTATAGAATATAATAATTTGTTGTCTTCAGAAAAGGCAATTATTTCCCCCAGTATACAACAATATACTATATGGGATGTACATAGGATGTACTGAAACTGTCCAAGAGCAAGTCATTAGACTCAATATGGGTGGACCATGGCCTGGATATATTTAATTCACTCCTAGCCTCTATCCCGGTCGTGAATAGGGTGTGATGTCTGGCAGGTTAGGGCTAGTTCACTTATTTTGTCACAGTAACACTATGTGATTGGCAGCAGTCCTTCCAAGAGATGACAATGACAGTCTGTGAGATAGTGAGAGGAGGAGAGGTTGGCTTTCACTGATGCTGCAGGGATGGAATGTACATTTAACAGGAAGAACCATTGCCTAGCAACCCCATTTGGATAAAGTGGAGCATCTCCTCTAGAAATGGCACCACAAGGACCTGGACTGTTATGATTTAAGCAACAACTCTTCCCTGGAGAGATGGGGTCTTACTGGTTGGTCTGATTGCAGGTTGCAGCTATCTACTACTATCCAAATGCCCTTCTTAACTTCTTTTTTGTGTTGTTTACACAGGGTTTGTTATGTAGCGTCAGTACTCTCCACATGTATGAAGGATCCATCCAGTTATTTGGCCTACAGAAATGCCATGATTCATAGTTGATGAGCAGACACGACAACAGTCTGGTTGATAAGGTCAAGGCTAAAGTGACAGACAGTCAGACAGGTCTGAGGGCCCAGGACACTGTAGCTCATTTCTCTTCTCTCTCTCTCTCTCTCTCTCTCTCTCTCTCTCTCTCTGTTCTCTCTCTCTTCTCCACTCTCTCTCTCTCTCTCTCTCTCTCTCTCTCTGTTCCTCTTTCTTTCCTCCATCTCTCTACACACCCCCCTCGCTTGTGCTCTCTCTCTTTGCTCTCTCCCCTGTCTCCTCTCTCTTTGTCCCTCTCTTTCTTTCTCTCTCTTCTCTCTCTGTCTGACTATTCCAACACCTACTAAACATTATATTTAAGGCCAGAGGTTTCCAACTTGATCATGATTTTGCATACGCACTATAAATAGGAGGCCACTATAGGCCAGAAATAAATCATTGTCAAGTGTCAGTTGTGCAGAGGTGAGGACGGAGTCAGGCGCAGGACACAGAACCGGTAAAATAACGTATTTTACTCTGACAAATAAACAGCCAATAAATCCACGATGGGATAACAAACCCGAACACAAAAGACTAACACAAAACCAGGAACAAACACGCACAAAACATAATGAGAACCAGAGGGTTAACACATGGAAACAGAAATGTGGATCGGTGGCAGCTAGAAAGCCGGTAACGACGAACGCCGCCCGAACAAGGAGAGGCGCCAACTTCGGCGGAAGTCGTGACAATAATCTCTAGACTATGTCACAAATAGCACCCTATTCTCTATGTAGTGCACTATTGTTAGGGCTCTGGTCAATAGTAGTGCACTAACTAGTCCGACGAGCCTGACGTGAATGACATACTGCTTTCCCCTGAACAGGCCCAGATCCCCGTCATTTGCGGGAAGAGAAGGCAGAGAAAATGGGGCCAGAGGATGGGCTGCTTTCTGAGAAGTCGTATGCGATCAAATAAATCCTCACTGCCAGCAAATGTGCAATCTTTCGAAAATAAAATCGATGACCTACGCGGAAGATTAAACTACCAACCATTCAAAACTGTAATATCTTATGCTTCACGGAGTCGTGGCTGAATGAGGACATTATCAACATGCAGTTGGCTGGTTATATGCTGTATCAACAGGATAGAACAACAGCGTCTGGTAAGAAAACTATGTATTTTTGTAAATAACAGCTGGTGCACGAAACCTAAGGAAGACTCTCGCCTGAGGTTAAGTGTCTCATGATAAGCTGTAGACCACACAATCAGCCTAGAGAGTTTTCATCTGTATTTTTCCTTTGCTGTCTACATACACCACAGACTGATGCTCGCACTAAGATCGCACTCAATGAGCTATATTCCGCCAAAAGCAAACAGGAAAACTCTCACCCAGAGGTGGTGCTCCTAGTGGCCGGGGACTTTAATGCAGGGAAACTTAAATCAATCTTACCAAATTTCTATCAGCATGTTAATTTAATGTGCAACCAGATGGAAAAAAAACTTTGAACCACTTTTACTCCACACACAGAGATGCATACAAAGCTCCCCTCACCCTCCATTTGGCAAATCCTGCTTAAAAGCAACAAAAAAGTAGGAAGCACCAGTGACTCGATCAATAAAAAAGTGGTCAGATGAAACAGATGCTAAGTTACAAGATTGTTTTGCTAGCTCAGACCAGAATTTGTCCCGGGAAGCACAGCCGAGAGCAAATAACACTGGCAAATAACACTGAAACATGCATGAGAGCACCTGCTGTTCCGTGTGATCACACTCTCCGCAGCCTGCTGTCCATTGATTATTGATTTCCATTACCATTAATATTAATCTATTTCTTCTGCTATTGGTCACTATTATTCCTCTTTACATGTATATATTACCATTAGTATATTGAGCCTCCCGAGTGGCGCAGCTGTCTAAGGCACTGCATCTCAGTGCAAGGGGTGTCACTACATTCCCAGGTTTGAATCCAGGCTGAATCATATCTGGCTGTGATTGGGAGTCCCATAGGGTAGTGCACAGTTGGCCCAGCGTCGTCCGGGTTTGGCCAGTGTAGGCCGATATTGTAAATGAGAATTTGTTCTTAACTGAATTGCCTAGTTAAATATTACAAGAAGTATTTATATATTCCTGCTATCACACAATTTTCAGCCCTGTATATAACTACCAGTACATTTTTATTGTATAAACCCACCTCAACCAATCCAGTACCGCTGCACACAGAATAAGGTACTGGTACTGACCTGTATATACAACCAGTCCAGTATCCCTGCATGTTGAATAAGGTACTGGTACTGACCTGTATATACAACCAGTCCAGTATCCCTGTACATTGAATAAGGTACTGAGACTGACCTGTATATACAACCAGTCCAGTACCCCTGTATGTTGAATAAGGTACTGAGACTGACCTGTATATACAACCAGTCCAGTACCCCTGTATATTGAATAAGGTACTGAGACTGTCCTGTATATACAACCAGTCCAGTACCCCTGTATATTGAATAAGGTACTGAGACTGACCTGTATATACAACCAGTCCAGTACCCCTGTATATTGAATAAGGTACTGAGACTGACCTGTATATACAACCAGTCCAGTACCCCTGTATATTGAATAAGATACTGAGACTGACCTGTATATACAACCAGTCCAGTACCCCTGTATATTGAATAAGGTACTGGTACTGACCTGTATATACAACCAGTCCAGTACCCCTGTATATTGAATAAGGTACTGAGACTGACCTGTATATACAACCAGTCCAGTACCCCTGTATATTGAATAAGGTACTGGTACTGACCTGTATATACAACCAGTCCAGTACCCCTGTATATTGAATAAGGTACTGAGACTGACCTGTATATACAACCAGTCCAGTACCCGGTATATTGAATAAGGTACTGAGACTGACCTGTATATACAACCAGTCCAGTACCCCTGTATGTTGAATAAGGTACTGAGACTGACCTGTATATACAACCAGTCCAGTACCCCTGTACATTGAATAAGGTACTGAGACTGACCTGTATATACAACCAGTCCAGTACCCCTGTACATTGAATAAGGTACTGAGACTGACCTGTATATACAACCAGTCCAGTACCCCTGTACGTTGACTAAGGTACTGAGACTGACCTGTATATACAACCAGTCCAGTACCCCTGTACATTGAATAAGGTACTGGTACTGACCTGTATATACTTTTATTCACGTGTCTCTTTAACTCATCGTAGTTCTTGTGTGTTTTTATTCTTACTTTAATTATTTTTTCTACTTTCTATTACTATCTATATTGGTATCGGTGTATTGTTGGGAAACAGCTCTGACTGTAAGAATTTCACTGTACTGTTTTACACCTGTTGTATCCTGTGTACGTGGCGAATAAACATTGTAACTTGAATAGAATGGGCGTCCCCATTCAAGTCAATGATGGCATAATGGATGGACTGATGGCCATTGCTAAAATATGTGCTACGATTCAACTCAACTGACATTGCAGAAAATCCATTCCATTGCATGAGCCACACATAGGTTAGTATAATTTGAATGAACATTCTACATTACCATGGAAATGATTGCATCACCATACCAGGCAGCCATTGTGAGTGTACCCATGAGTTGACCAGTCAAATCACCAGGGTTAGAGCTTATAACCAAGCCTGTTTCATTCATTATCTTTCTATGTGTGCTGCGGCTGCATTGTGGTCATTCAGTCAGCTGTTCGTTCAACTGCAAAAAATGTAATAATAATAATAGTTTAAACTGTTATGACAGTCTTCATTCATAACCATCTCGGTTACACGGTTATATTGTAATTGTGCCAGCCCTACCTAGAGTTGAAGTCAAAAGTTTACATACACCTTAGCCAAATACATTTAATCTCAGTTTTTCACAATTCCTGATATTTAATCATAGTAAAAATTCCATGTCAGTTAGGATCACCACTTTATTTTAAGAATTTGAAATGGCAGGATATAAGTAGAGAGAATTATTTATTTCAGCTTTTATTTATTTCATCACATTCCCAGTGGCTCAGAAGTTGCATACACTCAATTAGTATTTGGTAGCATTGCCTTTAAAGTGTTTAACTTGGGTCAAATGTAGCCTTCCACAAGCTTCCCACAATAGGTTGGGTGAATTTTGGCCCATTCCTCCTGACAGAGCTGGTGTAACTGTGTCAGGTTTGTAGACCTCCTTGCTCGCACACGCTTTTTCAGTTCTTCCCACAAATGTTCTATGGGATTGAGGTCAGATTTTTGTGATGGCCACTCCAATACCTTGACTTTGTTGTCCTTAAGCCATTTTGCCACAACTTTGGAAGTATGCTTGGGGTCATTGTCCATTTGGAAGACCCATTTGCGACCAAGCTTTAACTTCCTGACTGATGTCTTGAGATTTTGCTTCAATATACCCACATAAATTTCATCCCTCATGATGCCATCTATTTTGTGAAGTGCACCAGTCCCTCCTGCAGCAAAGCACCCCCACAACATGAGGCTGCCACCCCCGTGCTTCACGATTGGGATGGTGTTCTTCGGCTTGCAAGCCTTCCCCTTTTTCCTCCAAACATAACGGTGGTCATTATGGCCAAACAGTTCTATTTTTGTTTCATCAGACCAGAGGACATTTCTCTAAAAGTACTATCTTTGTCCCCATGTGCAGTTGCAAACTGTAGTCTGGCTTTTTATGGCGATTTTGCGATCCTTGCTGAGCAGCCTTTCAAATCAAATCAAATCAAATCAAATTTTATTTGTCACATACACATGGTTAGCAGATGTTAAATGCGAGTGTAGCGAAATGCTTGTGCTTCTAGTTCCGACAATGCAGTGATAACCAACAAGTAATCTAACTAACAATTCCAAAACTACTGTCTTATACACAGTGTAAGGGGATAAGGAATATGTACATAAGAATATATGAATGAGTGATGGTACAGAGCAGCATACAGTAGATGGTATCGAGTACAGTATATACATATGAGATGAGTGTGTAGACAAAGTAAACAAAGTGGCATAGTTAAAGTGGCTAGTGATACATGTGTTACATAAGGATGCAGTCGATGATGTAGAGTACAGTATATTCATATGCATATGAGATGAATAATGTAGGGTAAGTAACATTATATAAGGTAGCATTGTTTAAAGTGGCTAGTGATATATTTACATAATTTCCCATCAATTCCCATTATTAAAATGGCTGGAGTTGGGTCAGTGTCAATGACAGTGTGTTGGCAGCAGCCACTCAGTGTTAGTGGTGGCTGTTTAACAGTCTGATGGCCTTGAGATAGAAGCTGTTTTTCAGTCTCTCGGTCCCAGCTTTGATGCACCTGTACTGACCTCGCCTTCTGGATGATAGCGGGGTGAACAGGCAGTGGTTCGGTGGTTGATGTCCTTGATGATCTTTATGGCCTTCCTGTAACAACGGGTGGTGTAGGTGTCCTGGAGGGCAGGTAGTTTGCCCCCGGTGATGCGTTGTGCAGACCTCACTACCCTCTGGAGAGCCTTACGGTTGAGGGCGGAGCAGTTGCCGTACCAGGCGGTGATACAGCCCGCCAGGATGCTCTCGATTGTGCATCTGTAGAAGTTTGTGAGTGCTTTTGGTGACAAGCCGGATTTCTTCAGCCTCCTGAGGTTGAAGAGGCGCTGCTGCGCCTTCTTCACGACGTTGTCAGTGTGAGTGGACCAATTCAGTTTGTCTGTGATGTGAATGCCGAGGAACTTAAAACTAGCTACCCTCTCCACTACTGTTCCATCGATGTGGATAGGGGGGTGATCCCTCTGCTGTTTCCTGAAGTCCACAATCATCTCCTTAGTTTTGTTGACGTTGAGTGTGAGGTTATTTTCCTGACACCACACTCCGAGGGCCCTCACCTCCTCCCCTGTAGGCCGTCTCGTCGTTGTTGGTAATCAAGCCTACCACTGTTGTGTCGTCCGCAAACTTGATGATTGAGTTGGAGGCGTGCGTGGCCACGCAGTCGTGGGTGAACAGGGAGTACAGGAGAGGGCTCAGAACGCACCCTTGTGGGGCCCCCGTGTTGAGGATCAGCGGGGAGGAGATGTTGTTGCCTACCCTCACCACCTGGGGCGGCCCGTCAGGAAGTCCAGTACCCAGTTGCACAGGGCGGGGTCGAGACCCAGGGTCTCGAGCTTGATGACGAGCTTGGAGGGTACTATGGTGTTGAATGCCGAGCTGTAGTCGATGAACAGCATTCTCACATAGGTATTCCTCTTGTCCAGGTGGGTTAGGGCAGTGTGCAGTGTGGTTGAGATTGCATCGTCTGTGGACCTATTTGGGCGGTAAGCAAATTGGAGTGGGTCTAGGGTGTCAGGTAGGGTGGAGGTGATATGGTCCTTGACTAGTCTCTCAAAGCACTTCATGATGACGGAAGTGAGTGCTACGGGGCGGTAGTCGTTTAGCTCAGTTACCTTAGCTTTCTTGGGAACAGGAACAATGGTGGCCCTCTTGAAGCATGTGGGAACAGCAGACTGGTATAGGGATTGATTGAATATGTCCGTAAACACACCGGCCAGCTGGTCTGCGCATGCTCTGAGGGCGCGGCTGGGGATGCCGTCTGGGCCTGCAGCCTTGCGAGGGTTAACACGTTTAAATGTCTTACTCACCTCGGCTGCAGTGAAGGAGAGACCGCATGTTTCCGTTGCAGGCCGTGTCAGTGGCACTGTATTGTCCTCAAAGCGGGCAAAAGTTATTTAGTCTGCCTGGGAGCAAGACATCCTGGTCCGTGACTGGGCTGGATTTCATCTTGTAGTCCGTGATTGACTGTAGACCCTGCCACATGCCTCTTGTGTCTGAGCCATTGAATTGAGATTCCACTTTGTCTCTGTACTGACGCTTAGCTTGTTTAATAGCCTTGCGGAGGGAATAGCTGCACTGTTTGTATTCAGTCATGTTGCCAGACACCTTGCCCTGATTAAAAGCAGTTGTTCGCGCTTTCAGTTTCACGCGAATGCTGCCATCAATCCACGGTTTCTGGTTAGGGAATGTTTTTATCGTTGCTATGGGAACGACATCTTCGACGCACGTTCTAATGAACTCGCACACCGAATCAGCGTATTCGTCAATATTCCCATCTGACGCAATACGAAACATGTCCCAGTCCACGTGATGGAAGCAGTCTTGAGTGTAGAGTCAGCTTGGTCTGACCAGCGTTGGATAGACCTCAGCGTGGGAGCCTCTTGTTTTAATTTCTGCCTGTAGGCAGGGATCAGCAAAATGGAGTCGTGGTCAGCTTTTCCGAAAGGGGGGCGGGGCAGGGCCTTATATGCGTCGCGGAAGTTAGAGTAACAATGATCCAAGGTTTTACCACCCCTGGTTGCGCAATCGATATGCTGATAAAATTTAGGGAGTCTTGTTTTCAGATTGGCTTTGTTAAAATCCCCATCTACAATGAATGCAGCCTCCGGATAAATGTTTTCCAGTTTGCAAAGAGTTAAATAAAGTTAGTTAAGAGCCATCGATGTTTCTGCTTGGGGGGGGATATATACGGCTGTGATTATAATCGAAGAGAATTCTCTTGGAAGATAATGCTGTCTACATTTGATTGTGAGGAATTCTAAATCAGGTGAACAGAAGGATTTGAGTTCCTGTATGTTTCCTTCATCACACCATGTCCCGTTAGTCATGAGGCATACGCCCCCCGCCACTCTTCTTACCAGAGAGATGTTTGTTTCTGTCCGCGCGATGCGTGGAGAAACCCGTTGGCTGCACCGCCCTGGATAGCGTCTTCCCAGTAAGCCATGGTTCCGTAAAGCAGAGAACGTTGCAGTCTCTGATGTCCCTCTGGAATGCCACCCTTGCTCGGATTTCATCAACCTTGTTGTCGAGAGACTGGACATTAGCAAGAAGAATACTGGGAAGTGGTGCGCGATGTGCCCTTTTCGGAGTCTGACCAGAACACCGCCGCGTTTCCCTTTTTTCGGAGTCGTTTCCTTGGGTCGCTGCATGCGATCCATTCCGTTGTCCTGTTTGTAAGGCAGAACACAGGATCCGCGTCGCGGAAAACATATTCTTGGTCGTACTGATGGTGAGTTGACGCTGATCTTATATTCAGTAGTTCTTCTCGACTGTATGTAATGAAACCTAAGATGACCTGGGGGTACTAATGTAAGAAATAACACGTAAAAAACAAAAAACTGCATAGTTTCCTAGAACGCGGCGGGCGGCCATCTCAGTCGGCGCCGGAAGTATGTTGATGTAATCAAATCAAATGTTATTTGTCCCACACACATGGTTAGCAGATGTTAAGTGTAACGAAATGCTTGAGCTTCTAGTTCTGACCGTGCAGTAATATCTAACAAGTAATCTAATAATTTCACGACAACTACCTTATACACGCAAGTGCAAAGGAATTCATAAGAATATGTACATATGGATGAGCGATGGTCGAGCGGCATAGGCAAGATGCAGTAGATGGTATAGAGTACAGTATATACATATGAGATGAGATGAGTAATGTAGGGTATGGGAACATTACATAAAGCGGCATTGTTTCAAGTGACTAGAGATATGTTTATTACCTCCAATTTTTATTATTAAAGTAGCTGAGAGATTTGTGTCAGTATGTTGGCAGCAGCCACTCAATGTTAGTGATGGCTGTTGAACAGTCTGATGGCCTTGAGATAGAAACTGCTTTCAGTCTTTCGTCCCAGCTTTGATGCACCTGTACTGACCTCGCCTTCTGGATGATAGCGGGAGTGAACAGGCAGTTGCTCGGGGGTTGTTTGTTGTCCTGATGATCTTTGACCTTCCTGTGACATCGGGTGGTGTAGGTGTACTGGAGGGCAGGTAGTTTGCCCCCGGTTATGCATTGTGCAGACCTCACTGCCCTCTTGAGAGCCTTACGGTTGTGGGCGGAGAAGTTGCCGTACTAGACAGTGATACAGCCCGACAGGATGCTTTCGACAGTGCATCTGTAAAAGCTTAGGAGCCTGTTTTCGGTGACAAGCAAATTTCTTCAGCGCCTGTCAGACTGCACCTGTCTGTGTGGTGGACCATTTCAGTTTGTCCATGATGTGTACGCTCGAGGAACTTAAAACTTTCCATTTTCTGGCACTACTGTCCAGTCAATGTGGATAGGTGGCTGCTCCCTCTGCTTTGTCCTGAAGTCCCACGATCATCTCCTTTGATTTGTTGATGTTGAGTGTGAGGTTATTTTCCTGACACCACACTTGAGGGCCCTCACCTCCTCCCTATAGGCCGTCTCTCGTTGTTGTTGGTAATCAAGCCTACAACCGATTTGCTATGTTTTTTTGTTTTTACACCTTTATTTAACTATGCAAGTCAGTTACTAAGAACACATTCTTATTTTCAATGACGGCCTAGGAACGGTGGGCCAACCGCCTTGTTTAGGGTACCTTGTCGTTCTGGGATTCAATCTGCAACCTACGTTAACTAGTCCAATGCTCTAACCACCTGCCTCTCATCACCCACGAGGAGCGTGCCTGTTACGCGTGAGAAGCCAAGGTGCAAGTTGCTAGCCAGCATTAAACTTCTCTTATAAAAAACAATGAATCTGTAAGGTACTGGGTGTCGTGAGGGTGAAGTCAGGCGCAGGAAAGCAGAGAGTTAATATAGTGCTCTTTAATGCACACACGGTGAACCACGGCCACCCCACTTTGGGTGCTCAAACAAAATGCCCCAGACACAGAGAACGAAAACAGTCCAGCACTAAATACACAAACACGTTCGTCTGTAAAGCAAACACCAGGGTTACACGATCAATCCCGCACAAAAGAAACGGGCGGGCTGGCTGACTAATAAAGCCCAACTAATACAACCAACTCAAACAGGTGTAATCAATAAACACATAAAAGAATCAGTGGTAGTTAGTAGGCCGGCGACGACGACCGCCGAGCACCACCCGAACGGGAAGGGGAGCCACCTTTGCTGGAGTCACGAAAGAATCAATCAATCATAATCACTAGTTAACTACACATGGTTGATGATATTACTAGTTTATCTAGCGTGTCCTGCGTTGCATATAATCAATGCAACACAGGGGGATGATTTAACAAAAGCGCATTTATGAAAAAAGCACAATCGTTGCACAACTGTACCTAACCTAAACACCAATGCCTTTCTTAAAATCAATAGCACAAAGCATATATTTAGAAACCTGCATATTTAGCTAAAAATAAACTTAGGTTAGCAGTAATATTAACTTAGGTGAAATTAGGAAATACTTTCTTATGGCTCATTGCACTCTAGAGCCAGGGTATATGCAACCGGTATCAGCTTTTTTTGGTCCTCCAATAATCGGTATCGGTATCGGCGTTGAAAAATCATAATCGGTCAACCTCTAGTGGAGATGTTGTTTCCTACCCTCAACACCTGGGTGCGGCCTTTCAGAAAGTCCATGACCCAGTTGCACAGGGCAGGGTTGAGACCCAGGGTCTCGAGCTTAATGACGAGTATGGAGGGCACTATGGTGTTAAATGCTTAGCTGTAATCGATGAACAGCATTCTTAAATAGGTATTCCTCTTGTCCAGATGGGTTAGAGAAGTGTGCAGTGTGATTGTGAGTGTGTTGTCTGTGGACCTATTGGGGCAGACCCTAGTGGGTCTAGGGTGTCAGGTAAGGTGGAGGTGATATGATTCTCGACTAGTCTCTCAAAGCACTTCATGATGACAGAAGTGAGTGCTACGGGGCGATAGTCATTTACCTCAGTTACCTTAGCTTTCTTGGGAACTAGAACAATGATGACCCTCTTGAAGCATGTGGGAACAGCAGACTTGGATAGGAATTGATTATATATGTCCTTAATTAACCTCTTAAGTCGACCCTCTACTTTTTTGAACATTCTGTTAAAAATCGCGCAACAT
>NC_060182.1:6832388-6837859 GCF_021184085.1 Oncorhynchus gorbuscha | reverse complement strand
CTAGATCTATCGGCTGCCTTCGATACTGTGAACCATCAGATCCTCCTCTCCACCCTCTCCGAGTTGGGCATCTCCGGCGCGGCCCACGCTTGGATTGCGTCCTACCTGACAGGTCGCTCCTACCAGGTGGCGTGGCGAGAATCTGTCTCCTCACCACGCGCTCTCACCACTGGTGTCCCCCAGGGCTCTGTTCTTGGCCCTCTCCTATTCTCGCTATACACCAAGTCACTTGGCTCTGTCATAACCTCACATGGTCTCTCTTATCATTGCTATGCAGACGACACACAATTAATCTTCTCCTTTCCCCCTTCTGATGACCAGGTGGCGAATCGCATCTCTGCATGTCTGGCAGACATATCAGTGTGGATGACGGATCACCACCTCAAGCTGAACCTCGGCAAGACGGAGCTGCTCTTCCTCCCGGGGAAGGACTGCCCGTTCCATGATCTCGCCATCACGGTTGACAACTCCATTGTGTCCTCCTCCCAGAGCGCCAAGAACCTTGGCGTGATCCTGGACAACACCCTGTCGTTCTCAACTAACATCAAGGCGGTGGCCCGTTCCTGTAGGTTCATGCTCTACAACATCCGCAGAGTACGACCCTGCCTCACACAGGAAGCGGCGCAGGTCCTAATCCAGGCACTTGTCATCTCCCGTCTGGATTACTGCAACTCGCTGTTGGCTGGGCTCCTGCCTGTGCCATTAAACCCCTTCAACTCATCCAGAACGCCGCAGCCCGTCTGGTGTTCAACCTTCCCAAGTTCTCTCACGTCACCCCGCTCCTCCGTTCTCTCCACTGGCTTCCAGTTGAAGCTCGCATCCGCTACAAGACCATGGTGCTTGCCTACGGAGCTGTGAGGGGAACGGCACCTCAGTACCTCCAGGCTCTGATCAGGCCCTACACCCAAACAAGGGCACTGCGTTCATCCACCTCTGGCCTGCTCGCCTCCCTACCACTGAGGAAGTACAGCTCCCGCTCAGCCCAGTCAAAACTGTTCGCTGCCCTGGCCCCAATGGTGGAACAAACTCCCTCACGACGCCAGGACAGCGGAGTCAATCCACCACCTTCCGGAGACACCTGAAACCCCACCTCTTTAAGGAATACCTAGGATAGGTTAAGTAATCCCTCTCACCCCACCCCCTAAGTTTTAGATGCACTATTGTTAAGTGACTGTCCCACTGGATGTCATAAGGTGAATGCACCAATTTGTAAGTCGCTCTGGATAAGAGCGTCTGCTAAATTACTTAAATGTAAATGTAAATGTAATGAATTCCTCTTGAATCTGTGTCGGGGAATGGCACTTACTATGGATGGATAGGTTTGTCTGCATCATTTTCTCAATGTAATTATGCATTGTTGATTTATGGTAGCCTATTTAACAACTTGGCAAATCAAATGGGTCTCTCAGTGACTGTTCTAATCGCCTCTGATTCAGTTAGACAATTATCTAGAAATTCAATCTGTGGCATCGAAAACAAGTACTTAGAAAAAGGAAATTGTATTCTGTCAGAATCACTTTCACAGTAATATCTCTTAAATAACTAGCGATAAAAGTGTTGTTTCACATCTGTGAGATAAATTAACTGAATCTCAGACTCGACAAAAGCTCACAGACCAACAAGTGTATCAGATCTATGTCTGTATGTACAGTGTCTTTGTAAAGTATTCAGACACCGTGACTTTTTCCACATTTTGGTAGGTTACACCTTATTCTGAAATTGATTAAATTGTATTTTTTTCTCGTTGTCAATCTACACACAATACCCCATAATGACATCACAATACCCCATAATGACATCACAATACCCCATAATGACAAAGCAAAAAAAAAACTAAAATATCACATTTACATAAGTATTCAGACCCTCTACTCAGTCCTTTGTTGAAGCACCTTTGACAGCGAGTACAGCCTTGAGTCTTCTTGGGTATGTCACTATAAATCTGGTACACCTGTATTTGGGGAGTTTCTCCCATTCTTCTCTGCAAATCCTCTCAACCTCTGTCACGTTGGATTGGGAGCGTTGCTGCACAGCTATTTTCAGGTCTCTCCAGAGATGTTCGTTCAGGTTCAAGTCCGGGTTCTGGCTAGACCACTCAAGGACATTCAGAGACCGGTTCCCAAAGCCACTCCTGTGTTGTCTTGGCTGTGTGCCTGGGGTTGTTGTCCTGTTGGAAGGTGAATCTTCGCACCAGTCTGATGTCCTGAGCAATCTGGAGCAGGTTTTCATCAAGGATCCATTCATCTTTGCCTCACTTCTGACTAGTCTCCCAGTCCCTGTCGCTGAAAAACATCCCCCCAGCATGATGCTGCCACCACCATTCTTCACCGTAGGGATGGTGCCAGGTTTCCTCCAGACATAATGCTGCCACCACCAAGCTTCACCATAGGGATGGTGCCAGGTTTCCTCCAGATATGATGCTGCCACCACCATGCTTCACCGTAGGGATGGTGCCAGGTTTCCTCCAGACATAATGCTGCCACCACCAAGCTTCACCATAGGGATGGTGCCAGGTTTCCTCCAGATATGATGCTGCCACCACCATGCTTCACCGTAGGGATGGTGCCAGGTTTCCTCCAGACATAATGCTGCCACCACCAAGCTTCACCATAGGGATGGTGCCAGGTTTCCTCCAGACATAATGCTGCCACCACCAAGCTTCACCATAGGGATGGTGCCAGGTTTCCTCCAGATATGATGCTGCCACCACCATGCTTCACCGTAGGGATGGTGCCAGGTTTCCTCCAGACATGATGCTGCCACCACCATGCTTCACCGTAGGGATCAAATCAAATCAAACTTTATTTGTCACATACACATGGTTAGCAGATGTTAATGCGAGTGTAGCGAAATGCTTGTGCTTCTAGTTCCGACAATGCAGTGATAACCAACAAGTAATCTAACTAACAATTCCAAAACTACTGTCTTATACACAGTGTAAGGGGATAAGGAACATGTACATAAGGATATATGAATGAGTGATGGTACAGAGCAGCATACAGTAGATGGTATCGAGTACAGTATATACATATGAGATGAGTGTGTAGACAAAGTAAACAAAGTGGCATAGTTAAAGTGGCTAGTGATACATGTGTTACATAAGGATGCAGTCGATGATGTAGAGTACAGTATATACATATGCATATGAGATGAATAATGTAGGGTAAATAACATTATATAAGGTAGCATTGTTTAAAGTGGCTAGTGATATATTTACATCATTTCAATCAATTCCCATTATTAAAGTGGCTGGAGTTGGGTCAGTGTCAATGACAGTGTGTTGGCAGCAGCCACTCAATGTTAGTGGTGGCTGTTTAACAGTCTGATGGCCTTGAGATAGAAGCTGTTTTCAGTCTCTCGGTCCCAGCTTTGATGCACCTGTACTGACCTCGCCTTCTGGATGATAGCGGGGTGAAAGACTCTCAGACCATGAGAAACATGGTCCAGGTTTCCTCAGATGTGACACTTGGCATTCAGGCCAAAGAGTTCAATATTGGTTTCATCAGACCAGAGAATCTTGTTTCTCATGGTCTGAGAGTCTTTAGGTGCCTTTTGGCAAACTCCAAGTGGGCTGTCATGCCTTTTACTGAGGAGTGGCTTCCGTTTGGCCTCTACCATAAAGGCCTGATTGATGGAGTGCTGCAGAGATGGATTTGTCCTTCTGGAAGTTTCTCCCATCTCCACAGAGGAACCTAGGGCTCTGTCAGAGTGACCATTGGGTTCTTGTTCACCTCCCTGACCAAGGCCCTTCTCCCCCGATTGCTCAGTTTGGCTGGGGCGGCCAGCTATAGGAAGAGTCTTGGTGGTTCCAAACTTCTTCCATTTAAGAATGATGGAGGCCACTGTGATCCTGGGGACCTTCAATGCGGCAGACATTGTTTGGTACCCTTCCCCAGATGTGTGCCTCGACACAATCCTGTCTCGGAGCTCTACGGACAATTCCTTCAATCTCATGGCTTGGTTTTTGCTCTGACATGCACTGTCAACTGTGGGACCTTATATAGACAGGTGTGTGCCTTTCCAAATCATGTCAATCAATTGAATTTACCACAGGTGGACTCCAATCAAGTTGTAGAAACATCTCAAGGATGATCAATGGAAACAGGATGCACCTGTGCTCAACTTCGAGTCTCATAGCAAAGGGTCTGAATACTTATGTAAATAAGGTATTTATGTTTTTATTTTTAAAAACATTGGCTTGATGTGACAATAACCATACGAGTTAGCAAAACTGTACTAACAGACCATACGAGTTAGCAATACTGTACTAACAGACCATAGGAGTTAGCAATACTGTACTAACAGACCATAGGAGTTAGCAATAATGTACTAACAGACTATAGGAGTTAGCAATACTGTACTAACAGATCATAGGAGTTAGCAATACTGTACTAACAGACCATAGGAGTTAGCAATAATGTACTAACAGACCATAGGAGTTAGCAATAATGTACTAACAGACCATAGGAGTTAGCAATAATGTACTAACAGACCATAGGAGTTAGCAATAATGTACTAACAGACCATAGGAGTTAGCAATACTACACTAACAGACCATAGGAGTTAGCAATAATGTACTAACAGACCATAGGAGTTAGCAATACTACACTAACAGACCATAGGAGTTAGCAATACTGTACTAACAGACCATAGGAGTTAGCAATAATGTACTAACAGACCATAGGAGTTAGCAATACTGTACTAACAGACCATAGGAGTTAGCAATAATGTACTAACAGACCATAGGAGTTAGCAATAATGTACTAACAGACCATAGGAGTTAGCAATAATGTACTAACAGACCATAGGAGTTAGCAATAATGTACTAACAGACCATAGGAGTTAGCAATAATGTACTAACAGACCATAGGAGTTAGCAATAATGTACTAACAGACCATAGGAGTTAGCAATAATGTACTAACAGACCATAGGAGTTAGCAATACTGTACTAACAGACCATAGGAGTTAGCAATAATGTACTAACAGACCATAGGAGTTAGCAATAATGTACTAACAGACCATAGGAGTTAGCAATAATGTACTAACAGACCAACTCAATCATCAAGTTTGCGGACGACACAACAGTGGTAGGCTTGATTACCAACAACGACGAGACGGCCTACAGGGAGGAGGTGAGGGCCCTTGGAGTGTGGTGTCAGGAAAATAACCTCACACTCAACGTCAACAAAACTAAGGAGATGATTGTGGACTTCAGGAAACAGCAGAGGGAACACCCCCCTATCCACATCGATGGAACAGTAGTGGAGAGGGTAGCTAGTTTTAAGTTCCTCGGCATACACATCACAGACAAACTGAATTAGTCCACTCACACTGACAGCGTCGTGAAGAAGGCGCAGCAGCGCCTATTCAACCTCAGGAGGCTGAAGAAATTCGGCTTGTCACCAAAAGCACTCACAAACTTCTACAGATGCACAATCGAGAACATCCTGGCGGGCTGTATCACCGCCTG
>NC_060182.1:6822388-6827388 GCF_021184085.1 Oncorhynchus gorbuscha | reverse complement strand
GGTGCACTGAGAGAGACAGTAGGGGTAACTGGGTTCACTGAGAGACAGTAGGGGTAACTGGGTGCACTGAGAGAGACAGTAGGGGGTAACTGGGTTCACTGAGAGAGACAGTAGGGTTAACTAGGTGCACTGAGAGAGACAGTAGGGGTAACTGGGTTCACTGAGAGAGACAGTAGGGTAACTGGGTTCACTGAGAGAGACAGTAGGGGTAACTGGGTGCACTGAGAGAGACAGTAGGGGTAACTGAGAGACAGTAGGGTAACTGGGTTCACTGAGAGAGACAGTAGGGGTAACTGAGTTCACTGAGAGACAGTAGGGGTAAATGGGTGCACTGAGAGAGACAGTAGGAACTGGGTGCACTGAGAGAGACAGTAGGGGTAACTGGGTTCACTGAGAGAGACAGTAGGGGTAACTGGGTGCACTGAGAGAGACAGTAGGGGTAACTGGGTTCACTGGAGAGACAGTAGGGTAACTGGGTGCACCGGAGAGACAGTAGGTAATCAGGGTTTGCACTGAGAGAGACGGTAGGCACTGGGTACTGAGAGAGACAGTAGGGGCAACTGAGAGAGACAGTAGGGGGTAACTGGTGCACTGAGAGAGACAGTAGGGGCAACTGAGAGAGACAGTAGGGGTAACTGGGTTCACTGAGAGAGACAGTAGGGGTAACTGGTGCACTTGGAGAGACAGTAGGGCAGCTGGGTTCACTGAGAGACAGTAGGGGCAACTGGGTTCACTGAGAGAGACAGTAGGGGTAACTGGGGTGCACTGAGAGAGACAGTAGGGGGTAACTGGGTTCACTGAGAGAGACAGTAGGGTAACTAGGTGCACTGAGAGAGACAGTAGGGGTAACTGGGTTCACTGAGAGAGACAGTAGTAACTGGGTGCACTAGGAGAGACAGTAGGGGTAACTGGGTGCACTGAGAGAGACAGTAGGGGTAACTGGGTTCACTGAGAGAGACAATGCAAGGGTAACTGGGTTCACTGAGAGAGACAGTAGGGGGTAACTGGGTTCACTGAGAGAGACAGTAGGGGTAACTGGGTTCACTGAGAGAGACAGCAGGGTAACTGGTTCACTAGAGAGACAGTAGGGGTAACTTTGGGTTCACTGAGAGAGACAGTAGGGGGTAACTGAGTTCAATGAGAGACAGTAGGGGTAACTGGGTGCACTGAGAGAGACAGTAGGGGTAACTGGGTGCACTGAGAGAGACAGTAGGGGTAACTGGGTTCACTGAGAGAGACAGTAGGGGTAACTGGGTGCACTGAGAGAGACAGTAGGGGTAACTGGGTGCACTGAGACAGTAGGGGCACCTGGTGCACTGAGAGACAGTAGGGGTAACTGGGTGCACTGAGAGAGACAGTAGGGGTAACTGAGAGAGACAGTAGGGGTAACTGGGTGCACTGAGAGAGACAGTAGGAGTACCTGGGTTCCCTGCTGTTTCACTACAGATATATGATCCAGTTTGACATGAAATCAGCAGAGACTGTATTAGGTCTTCAGCTGTTATTCCATTGTCCTGTCTACACAAGGCTGTCTACACCAGGCTGTCTACACAAGGCTGACCACACAAGGCTGTCTACACAAGGCTGTCTACACAAGGCTGTCTACACCAGGCTGTCTACACAAGGCTGTCTACACAAGGCTGTCTACACCAGGCTGTCTACACCAGGCTGTCTACACCAGGCTGTCTACACCAGGCTGTCCCACTGTACGGTGCCCTGTGTCCTTGTCTGAAACAGTGTCACCGTGCTGCTAACAGACTGTGAAGCTAAACAGCTGGAAGTGATGGGCATCTGTGAGGACTCCCCAGCTGCTACCCCCCACCTCGAGGAGAGAGGGAGAGTACTCCCCAGCTTCTACCCCCCACCTCGAGGAGAGAGGGAGAGTACTCCCCAGCTTCTACCCCCCACCTCGAGGAGAGAGGGAGAGTACTCACCAGCTGCTACCCCCCACCTCGAGGAGAGAGAGAGAATACTGACCAGCTGCTACCCCCCACCTCGAGGAGCGAGAGAGAATACTGACCAGCTGCTACCTCCCACCTCGAGGAGAGAGAGAGGGAGAATACTCACCAGCTGCTACCTCCCACCTCGAGGAGAGAGAGAGAGAGAATACTCACCAGCTGCTACCTCCCACCTCGAGGAGAGAGAGAGAATACTGACCAGCTGCTACCTCCCACCTCGAGGAGAGAGAGAGAATACTCACCAGCTGCTACCTCCCACCTCGAGAGAGGAAGATACTGACCAGCTGCTACCTCCCACCTCGAGGAGAGAGAGATACTCACCAGCTGCTACCTCCCACCTCGAGGAGAGAGAGAGAATACTCACCAGCTGCTACCTCCCACCTCGAGGAGAGAGAGAATACTCACCAGCTGCTACCTCCCACCTCGAGGAGAGAGAAGAGTACTCACCAGCTGCTACCTCCCACCTCGAGGAGAGAGAGAGAATACTCACCAGCTGCTACCTCCCACCTCGAGGAGAGAGAGAGAGTACTCACCAGCTGCTACCTCCCACCTCGAGGAGAGAGAGAATACTCACCAGCTGCTGCCTCCCACCTCGAGGAGAGAGAAATACTCACCAGCTGCTACCTCCCACCTCGAGGAGAGAGAGAGAATACTCACCAGCTGCTACCTCCCACCTCGAGGAAAGAGAGAGAGAATACTCACCAGCTGCTACCTCCCACCTCGAGGAGAGAGAAGAATACTCACCAGCTGCTACCTCCCACCTCGAGGAGAGAGAGAGAGAGAATACTCACCAGCTGCACCTCCACCTCGAGGAGAGAGAGAGTACTCACCAGCTGCTACCTCCCACCTCGAGGAGGAGAGAAATACTGACCAGCTGCTACCTCCACCTCGAGGAGAGAGAGAGTACTCACCAGCTGCTACCTCCCACCTCGAGGAGAGAGAGAATACTCACCAGCTGCTACCTCCCACCTCGAGGAGAGAGAGAGAATACTCACCAGCTGCTACCTCCCACCTCGAGGAGAGAGAGAATACTCACCAGCTGCTACCTCCCACCTCGAGGAGAGAGAGAGAATACTGACCAGCTGCTACCTCCCACCTCGAGGAGAGAGAGGGAGAATACTCACCAGCTGCTACCTCCCACCTCGAGGAGAGAGAGAGAATACTCACCAGCTGCTACCCCCACCTCGAGGAGGGAGAGAGAGAGAATACTGACCAGCTGCTACCTCCCACCTCGAGGAGAGAGAGAGAGAGATACTCACCAGCTGCTACCTCCACCTCGAGGAGAGAGAGGGAGAATACTCACCAGCTGCTACCTCCCACCTCGAGGAGAGAGAGAGAGGGAGAATACTCACCAGCTGCTACCTCCCACCTCGAGGAGAGAGAGAGGGGAGAATACTCACCAGCTGCTACCTCCCACCTCGAGGAGAGAGAGAGAGAGAATACTCAGCTGCCACCTCCCACCCTCGAGGAGAGAGAGAGAGGAGAATACTCACCAGCTGCTACCTCCCACCTCGAGGAGAGAGAGAGAGAATACTCACCAGCTGCTACCTCCCACCCGAGGAGAGAGAGAGAATACTCACCAGCTGCTACCCCTCCC
Organism: Oncorhynchus gorbuscha; assembly: GCF_021184085.1. Taxonomy (NCBI): domain Eukaryota; kingdom Metazoa; phylum Chordata; class Actinopteri; order Salmoniformes; family Salmonidae; genus Oncorhynchus; species Oncorhynchus gorbuscha. The sequence continues at coordinate 6,823,833 of NC_060182.1, read as the reverse complement.
ACCTCGAGGAGAGAGAGAGGGAGAATACTCACCAGCTGCTACCTCCCACCTCGAGGAGAGAGAGAATACTCACCAGCTGCTACCTCCCACCCGAGAGAGAGAGAGAGAACACTACCAGCTGCTACCTCCACCTCCGAGGAGAGAGAGAGGGAGAATACTCACCAGTTGCACCCCACCCCGAGGAGAGAGAGAGAATACTCACCAGCTGCTACCTCCCACCTCGAGGAGAGAGAGAATACCACCAGCTGCTACCTCCCACCTCGAGGAGAGAGAGAGAATACTCACTCAGCTGCTACCTCCCACCTCGAGGAGAGAGGGAGAATACCACAGCTGTTACCTCCCACCTCGAGGAGAGAGAATACTCACCAGCTGCTACCCCCACCTCAGGAGAGAGAGAATACCACCAGCTGCTACCTCCACCTCGAGGAGAGAGAGAGAGAGAGAATACTCACCAGCTGCTACCTCCCCCTGAGGAGAGAGAGAATACTCACCAGCTGCTACCTCCCACCTCGAGGAGAGAGAATACTCACCAGCTGCTACCTCCCACCTCGAGGAGAGAGGGAGAATACTCACCAGCTGCTACTCCCACCTCGAGGAGAGAGAACAATACCACCAGCTGCCACCTCCCCCAGGAGGGAGAGAGAGAGAATACTGACCAGCTGCTACCTCCCACCTCGAGGAGAGAGAGAGAGAAATACTCACCAGCTGCTACCACCCACCTCGAGGAGAGAGAGAGAGAGAATACTCACAGCTGCCACCTCCCACCTCGAGGAGAGAGAGAGAGGAGAATATCACCAGTTGTTACCTCCCACCTCGAGGAGAGAGGGAGAATACTCACCAGCTGCCATCTCCACCCCGAGGAGAGAGAGAGAAACACTCACCAGCTGCTACCTCCCACCTCGAGGAGAGAGAGAGAGCACCACCAGCTGCCACCTCCCACCTCGGGAGGAGAGAGAGAGAATACTCACCAGCTGCCACCCTCCCACCTGGGAGGAGAGAGACAGAGAGAATACTGACCAGCCACCTCCCACCTCGAGGAGAGAGGGAGAGTACCACCAGCTGCCACTCCCACCTCGAGGAGAGAGAGAGAATACCCACTAGTTAAGGGCCCCTCCCAGAAGGGAGGGAGAGAAAGAATACCACCAGCTGCTACCTCCCACCTCGAGGAGAGAGAGAAGAATACTGACCAGCTGCCACCTCCCACCTCCGAGGAGAGAGAGAATACTGACCAGCTGCTACCTCCCACCCCGAGAGAGAGAGAGAATACTCACCAGCTGCTACCTCCCACCTCGAGAGAGAGAGAGAGAGAGAGAGAGAACACTACCAGCTGCTACCTCCCACCTCTGAGGAGAGTAGAGAGGAGAATACTCACCAGCTGCTACCTCCCACCTCGAGGAGGAGAGAGAGAGAATACCACCAGCATACCTCCCACCTCGAGGAGAGAG
>NC_060182.1:6816824-6822288 GCF_021184085.1 Oncorhynchus gorbuscha | reverse complement strand
ATGTTTTGTCATTTATTATCTTGTCTTGTCCCTGTGCTTCCCATTCTATTCGTTTCCCTCTGCTGGTCTTATTAGGTTCTTTCCCTCTTTCTATCCCTCTCTCTCCCCCTCCCTCTCTCACTCTCTCGCTCTCTCTTCTCTCTATCGTTCCGTTCCTGCTCCCAGCTGTTCCTATTCCCCTAATCATCATTTAGTCTTCCCACACCTGTTCCCGATCCTTTTCCCTGATTAGAGTCCCTATTTCACTCCTTGTTTCCCGTACCTGCCCTGTCGGATCCTCATTTATAATTCACCGTGCTGTGTCAATGTTTTGCCCTGTCGTGTCGTGTTTCCCTCAGATGCTGCGTGGTGAGCAGGTGTCTGAGTCTGCTAGGTACAAGTGCCTTCCCGAGGCAACCTGCAGTTCTCGATCAAGTCTCCCAGTCTGTTCTTGTCTTTACGTGTAGTATTATGCTTTTTGTTTTGTAAAGTTTATTCTGGATTAAATACTCTGTTTTCGCCAAGTCGCTTTTGGGTCCTCATTCACCTGCATGACAACCTCCCTGTTTCATGACTCAGTCGTCATATATATTCCTCATGTGCCAATGTATTGCCACAGACCGTGCCATGGTGAAACTTGCACTCCTGTAGACCTGAGATAATTGGATGGTAAAGCTTGCCAGCCAACCAGAAGAGCAAGGTGAAGCACTTCAGACATTCTTGAAAGTCAGGGCAATCCTCGTCCTTTAGCCTATTCCTAACAATGTAAACTCTGACATAAATATTAGGGATGCACGATATATCGGTACGCATATCGGAATCGGACGATATCTAAAAATGCCAACATCGGCATAGGCCAAATGTCTAGTTTAACACCGATGTGAAAGCTGACTGGCATACCTACAGTTGAAGTTGGAAGTTTACATACACTTAGGTTGGAGTCATTGGAAACTCATTTTCAACCACTCTACACATTTCTTGTTAACAAACTATAGTTTTTGTCAAGTCGGTTTACAACACTACTTTCTACTTTCTAGTGACACAAGTCATTTTCCAACAATTGTTTACAGACAGATTATTTCACTTCACTGTATCAATAATATTAAAAAATATATGCCATTTAGCAGACGCTTTTATCCAAAAACGACTTACAGTCATGTGTGCATACATTCTACGTATGGGTGGTCCCGGGGATCGAAACCACTACCCTGGCGTTACAAGCGCCATGCTCTACCAACTGAGCTACAGAAGGACCCCCAAGGACTCACAATTCCAGTGTGTCAGAAGTTTACATACACTAAGTTGACTGTGCCTTTAAACAGCTTGGAAAATTCCAGAAAATGATGTCATGGCTTTAGAAGCTTCTGATAGGCTAATTGACATCATTTGAGTCAATTGGAGGTGTACTTGTGGATGTATTTCAAGGCCTACCTTCAAACTCAGTGCCTCCTTGCTTGACATCATGGGAAAATCTAAAGAAATTTGCCAAGACCTCAGAAAAAAATTGTAGACCTCCTCAAGTCTGGTTCATCCTTGGGAGCAATTTCCAAACGCCTGAAGGTACCACGTTCATCCGTACAAACAATAGTACGCGGGTATAAACACCATGGGACAACGCAGCCATCATACCGCTCAGGAAGGAGACGTGTTGTGTCTCCTAGAGATGAACGTACTTTGGTGCGAAAAGTGCAAATCAATCCCAGAACAACAGCAAAGGACCTTGTGAAGATGCTGGAGAAACAGGTGCAACAATAGCCAGCTCGAACAAACGAAGAGTAGATTCTCCATAAGATGTTGAGAAAGAGTGCTTCTAAAAAAAGGTGATAAATATTTCAAAACCCCAAAACACAACTACTTTTGTAGTTATAGGTAACCACATTGTGACTACAACTAAGTTACTAAGTCTTTGACCACGTTGTTACTTTGGTGAGTAGAAACTCGTGCTACCTGCCCTACCCTTCCCGAGTGGCACAGGAAGGCCAAGAAGATCGTCAAGGACCTCAATCCCCCGAGCCACGGCCTGTTCACCCCACTATCATCCAGAAGGCAAGGTCATTGTCATGTTTTGTCATATATTGTCTTGTCATTATGCTTTCCCTTCTGTTCGTTTCCCCCTGCTGGTCTTATTAGGTTCGTTCCCTTTTTCTATCCCTCTCTCTCCCCCTCCCTCTCTCTCCTCTCTCTGCTCGTTCCGTTCCTGCTCCCAGCTGTTCCTCATTCTCCTAACTCACTCATTTCGTCTTTTTACACCTGTTCCTATTTTGTCTTCTGATTAGAGTCCCTATTTCTCCCCTTGTTTTCCACTTCTGTCCTTGTCGGATCCTTGTCTGTGTTCACCGTGCTGTGTTTGTGTATCGCCCTGTCGTGTCGTGTTTCCCTCAGATGCTGTGGTGAGCAGGTGTCTGAGTCTGCTAAGTTCAAGTGCCTTCCCGAGGCAACCTGCTGTTCAAGATCGAGTCTCCAGTCGGTTCTCGTCATTACGAGTGGAAATTGTGTTTTTTGATTGTATTTTACTTTACTGGATTAAAGACTCTGTTTTCGCCAAGTCGCTTTTGGGTCCTCATTCACCTGCATGACAGAAGGATCCGACCAAGAATGGACCCAGCGACTATGGATTCTCTCTACTCTACTCTCAGAGTTCAGGGCGATGCTCGGCAGACACGAGCAGGAATTGTCTGCTGCTCGGCATGCCGTTGAAACCCTGGCCGCTCAGGTCTTCGACCTCTCAGGACAGTATCAGAGTCATCGTCTCGTGTCACCAGCTACTTCCGGTTCTTCCGAGCCTCCGGAACCTAGGGTTAATAACCCACCATGTTATTCTGGGCAGCCCACTGAGTGCCGCTCCTTTCTCACCCAGTGTGATATAGTGTTCTCTCTCCAACCCAACACATACTCAAGAGAGAGCTCGGATTACCTCGTCATATCACTCCTTACTGGTCGGGCTCGGCAGTGGGGCACAGCTATCTGGGAGGCAAGCGCTGAGTGTACTAACAATTATCTGAACTTTAAAGGGAGATGATAAGGGTTTTTGATCGCTCAGTTTTTTGGGAAAGAAGCTTCCTGGTCCCTGTCTTCCCTATGTCAAGGTAATCGATCCATAACGGATTACTCTATAGAGTTTCGCACTCTTGCTGCCTCCAGTAACTGGAACGAGCAGGCGTTGCTCGCTCGTTTTCTGGAGGGACTCACGCTAGGTTAAGGATGAGATTCTCTCTCGGGAGGTTCCCTCAGCGCGTGGATTCTTTGATTGAACTCGCTATTCGCATTGAACGATGGGTAGATCTTCGTCACCGAGCTCATAGAAGAGAGCTCGCGTTAACTGTGTCTCCCCTCTCTCCGACACTACCGTCTTTCCCCACTGACTCAGGTGTTGAGCCCATGCAGCTGGGGGTATTCGCATCTCGACTAAGGAGAGGGACGGAGAATCACCAACCGCCTCTGTCTCTATTGCGGTTCCGCTGGTCATTTGTCATTTCATGTCCAGTTAAAGGCCAGAGCTCATCAGTAAGCGGAGGCGACTGATAAGCTACTAGACGGTCCTCTCGTCAAGTACATGTACTACCTTGTCCATCTACGCTGGACCGGATCGCGCTCCTGCAGTGCATTAATAGACTCTGGGGCAGAGGGCTGTTTTATGGACGAAGCCTGGCGCAGGAACATGACATTCCTCTCAGACAGTTAGGGGAGCCCACGGTCATGTTTGCCTTGGATGGTAGTCCTCTCCCCAGTATATTATATGAAACACTACCTTTAACCCTCACTGTATCTGGTAACCATAGTGAGACCATTTCTTTTTTGATTTTTGTTCACCTTTTACACCTGTTGTTTTGGGTCATCCCTGGCTAGTGTGTCATAATCCTTCTTTTGATTGGTCTAGTAATTCTATCCTTTCCTGGAACGTTTCTTGTCATGTGAAGTGTTTAATGTCTGCTATTTCTCCTGTTTGTTCTGTCCCCTCTTCTCAGGAGGAACCTGGTGATTTGACAGGAGTGCCGGAGGAGTATCATGGTCTGCGCACGGTCTTCAGTCGGTCCAGAACCAACTCCCCTTCCTCCTCACCGGTTGTATGATTGTTGTCCTGTTCTCTTCAAGAAGCGTTTTGCATCCGCTCCTATCCTTGTTGCACCTGACGTCACTAAACCGTTTATTGTTGAGGTTGACGGCGTCGGGGTGGGCGTGGGAGCCATTCTGTCCCAGCGCTCCGATACTGATGGGGTCCACCCTTGTGCGTATTTTCTCATCGCCTGTCACCGTCGGAACGTAACTATGATGTGGCTAACCGCGAACTGCTGCCATCCGTTTAGCCCTAGGCAAATGGCGACAGTGGTTGGAGGGGGCGACCGTTCCTTTGTCGTTTGGACTGACCAAAAGAACCTTGAGTACATCCGTTCTGCCAAACGACTGAATGCGTCATGCTCGTTGGGCGTTGTTTTTCGCTCGTTTGGTCGTTATTTCTTATTGCCCGGGTACTAAGAACACCAAGCCTCATGCTTTATCCCGTCTCTTTAGTTCTTCTGTGGCTTCTATTCGCCAGCGGTTTTGGTGGCCTACTCAGGAGCGTGACAGGCGCCGTTTCGTGGCTGCGTGTTCAGACTGCGCGCAGAAGAAGTCTGGTAATTTTTTTTCTGCTTCTGCTCCTGGTCTTGCTGGGTCTCAGTCTGTTCCCTGCCATCGCATCTCTCCTGTTCTTGTTCCTGCCCTTGCTGTGTCTCAGTCTGTCCCTAGTTGTTACTCTCCTGGCCTGTTTGGTTCTGTTTGCTCTTAAGCTTTCAGTTCTCTACCCGTGTCATTTTTTTTTTAGAGTAGTACCCTAGTTTCCTTTTATCGTTTTCGTTACGGTCCTGAGGAGAGGGAGTTGGGTTCTTTCTCGGGACGTGCTGGACCGTTTGATCTATGATTTCCTCCGTTGCCGCCAGTGTTCCTCCTCGAGGCGCCAGGAGGCGCTCGGTGAGTGGGGGGGGGTACTGTCATGTTTTTGTCATATATTGTCTTGTCATTATGCTTTCCCTTCTGTTCGTTTCCCCTGCTGGTCTTTATTAGGTTCGTTCCCTTTTTCTATCCCTCTCTCTCCCCCTCCCTCTCTCTCCTCTCTCTGTCGTTCCGTTCCTGCTCCCAGCTGTTCCTCATTCTCCTAACTCACTCATTTCGTCTTTTTACACCTGTTCCCTATTTTGTCTTCTGATTAGAGTCCCTATTTCTCCCCTTGTTTTCCACTTCTGTCCTTGTCGGATCCTTGTCTATTGTTCACCGTGCTGTGTTTGTGTATCGTCGTGTCGTGTTTCCTCAGATGCTGCGTGGTGAGCAGGTGTCTGAGTCTGCTAGTTCAAGTGCCTTCCCGAGGCAACCTGCTGTTCAAGATCGGGTCTCCAGTCGGTTCTCGTCATTACGAGTGGAAATTGTGTTTTTTGATTGTATTTTACTTTACTGGATTAAAGACTCTGTTTTATTAAGTCGCTTTTGGGTCCTCATTCACCTGCATGACAGT
>NC_060182.1:6811030-6816724 GCF_021184085.1 Oncorhynchus gorbuscha | reverse complement strand
CTCCACATTGACTCTGTACCGTAATACCCTGTATATAGCCTCCACATTGACTCTGTACCGGTAAACCTATATATAACCTCCACATTGTCTCTGTACCGTAATACCCTGTATATAGCCTCCACATTGACTCTGTACCGGTACCCCTGTATATAGCCTCCACATTGACTCTGTACCGTAATACCCTGTATATAGCCTCCACATTGTCTCTGTACCGTAATACCCTGTATATAGCCTCCACATTGACTCTGTACCGGTAAACCTGTATATAACCTCCACATTGTCTCTGTACCGTAATACCCTGTATATAACCTCCACATTGACTCTGTACCGTAATACCCTGTATATAGCCTCCACATTGACTCTGTACCGTAATACCCTGTATATAGCCTCCACATTGACTCTTTCACGGTACCCCCTGTATATAGCCTCCACATTGACTCTGTACCGGTACCCCCTGTATATAGCCTCCACATTGTCTCTGTACCGTAATACCCTGTATATAGCCTCCACATTGACTCTGTACCGTAATACCCTGTATATAGCCTCCACATTGACTCTGTACCGTAATACCCTGTATATAGCCTCCACATTGTCTCTGTACCGTAATACCCTGTATATAGCCTCCACATTGTCTCTGTACCGTAATACCCTGTATATAGCCTCCACATTGACTCTGTACCATAATACCCTGTATATAACCTCCACATTGTCTCTGTACCGTAATACCCTGTATATAGCCTCCACATTGACTCAGTACCGTAATACCCTGTATATAGCCTCCACATTGACTCTGTACTGTAACACCCTGTATATAGCCTCCACATTGTCTCTGTACCGTAATACCTTGTATATAGCCTCCACATTGTCTCTGTACCGTAATACCCTGTATATAGCCTCCACATTGTCTCTGTACCGTAATACCCTGTATATAGCCTCCACATTGTCTCTGTACCGTAATACCCTGTATATAGCCTCCACATTGACTCTGTACCGTAATACCCTGTATATAGCCTCCACATTGTCTCTGTACCGTAATACCCTGTATATAGCCTCCACATTGACTCTGTACCGTAATACCCTGTATATAGCTCAGGCTATTGTTATTTACTGCTGCTCTTTATTTATTATTTTCTCTTCCTTTTTTTGGTGTTTATTTTCTTAAAACTGCATTGTTGTTAAGTATGTAAGTAAGCATTTTCTGTATCCGGGCGCATGTGACAAATACAATTGTTTTGTTTTAAGATGAGGATAGGAGAAGCAGGATTAAATATGAAAAATAGGCAAAAAGATAATGACAGATGGAGCACAATTGTGACACGTTTCAGGAAACTAGGCGTGTGTCGCGGGTCACCACTTCACAGCCATTTGAACATAATCTTTTTAATTTTTTTAAATCAAAATACATTTTGGGGGCAGAAATGCCTTCTGGAACATGTGAACTTTCATGTGCCTTAATAAGAAACTTGTATGCCATTTGTAAATACAAATACAATTGTTAAATTACGAGCCTAGTTGGTTTAGCCGCAGAAAAAGCCAGCAACCTTCCCGCTAGCTATGATTGGCTGCGATAATGAGTGGGCTGGACATGCCGAGAGATGAGTTTGGTTTGGTCTGCCATATAGCACGCTTCTGTCTATTTGAGCTGGTTAGGGGCAACCATGTGGGGCAACCAACTTTAGACCGTCCCCTCGCCCATACCCGGATGCGAACTAGGGACCCTCTGCACACATTAACAACTGTCACCCACCGAAGCATCGTTACCCATCGCTCCACAAAAGCCACGGCCCTTGCAGAGCAAGGGGAACCACTACCTCAAGGTCTCAGAGCAAGTGACGTCACCGATTGAAACGCTATTTAGCGCGCACCGCTAACTAAGCTAGCACCGCTAACTAAGCTAGCACCGCTAACTAAGCTAGCCATTTCACATCCGTTACACATGGCATCCATGACAGGGAGAAGTGTACAACCATGATGTATACGGACGGGTAAGATAGTCAAACTAGCTACATTTTCAGATATTACACATTTCTAATTTTGACAAAGTATTTTTAATTCAAGTTAAAGTGTACTGTTAGCTAGCTAGCTAACGTTAGCTGGATGGCTCGCTAGCCAACGTTACGTTTATGATCTTATTATTCGTATCTTAGAGCCATTTGCTTTGCTTGTTATAGCCTAATGCTGGGTAGTAACGTCATGAGTTGTGATTATGGTTAATTGTTTAGCTAGCTAGCTACATGTCTTAATAAAGGACTCCTTCTATAGCTCAGTTGGTAGAGCATGGCGCTTGTAACGCCAGGGTAGTTGGTTTCGATCCCCGGGACCACCCATACGTAGAATATATGCACACATGACTGTAGGTAAACTGGATAAAAGCGTCTGCTAAATGGCATATATTATTATATATTATATAAAGGACTCCACTATGCAAGTGTCCATTTTTTTAAATGTCACTGCGTGTACTGTTAGCCAGTTAGCTTGGGTGCTTGACTGCTGTGGTTAGGACAGAACGCTCGGATCAACCCTTAAAGAGATTGGTGGAGCTAAAAGCCAAAGAGGTGTGAGCGTGCTGAACTCAGTGTAGACAAGAAAACTCTTCAGTAGTACCAAAACTTTCAAAGGCCATTTTCTCAAAAGTGAAGTTACAAGTTTATCAACTTTCTTAGCAGAATTACTTTCCCATTGTCAAAATGCAGTATATGATATACCATGTTGTAGCCTTGTGTATCTGCTTTTATCCAATGTAAAAAAACACCATTTCTAATTTTGCTACATAAGACCGAACCCAGGTGGTCGGTCACAATTGATGTAAAACCACATGCTCCTCTACATATGCTTGTAGTAGGCTTACGGTAAATGCCAGCAACAGCTGTCAAGGCACAGGCAGCAGTTCTAGGACCACTTACAGAGCACTTCCTCATCATCTAGGTCTGCACAGCCTGAGAGATACTGCCTATACAACCAGAGAGAGATACTGTCTATTAAACCAGAGGACTACGGTTTATACAACCAGAGAGAGATACTGTCTATTAAACCAGAGGACTACGGTTTATACAGCAGAGAGATACTGTCTATTAAACCAGAGGACTACGGTTTATACAACCAGAGAGATACTGTCTATTAAACCAGAGGACTACGGTTTATACAGCCAGAGAGATACTGTCTATTAAACCAGAGGACTACAGTTTATACAACCGAGAGAGATACTGTCTATTAAACCCAGAGGACTACGGTTTATACAACCAGAGAGATACTGTCTATTAAACCCAGAGGACTACGGTTTTATACAACCAGATACTGTCTATTAAACCAGAGGACTACGGTTTTATACAACCAGAGAAGAGATCTATTAAACCAGAGGACTACGGTTTATACAACCAGAGAGAGATACTGTCTATTAAACCCAGAGGACTAGGTTTATACAGCAGAGATACTGTCTATTAAACCAGAGGACTACGGTTTATACAACCAGAGAGAGATACTGTCTATTAAACCAGAGGACTACGGTTTTTATACAACCCTAGATGCTGTCTATTAAACCAGAGGGACTACGGTTTATACAACAGAGAGATACTGTCTATTAAACCAGAGGACTACGGTTTTATACAACCAGAGAGAGATACTGTCTATTAAACCAGAGGACTACGGTTTATACAACCAGAGATACTGTCTATTAAACCAGAGGACTACGGTTTATACAACCAGATACTGTCTATTAAACCAGAGGACTACGGTTTATACAACCAGAGAGATACTGTCTATTAAACCAGAGGACTACGGTTTATACAACCAGAGAGAGATACTGTCTATTAAACCAGAGGACTACGGTTTATACAACCAGATACTGTCTATTAAACCAGAGGACTACGGTTTATACAACCAGAGAGAGATACTGTCTATTAAACCAGAGGACTACGGTTTATACAACCAGAGAGAGATACTGTCTATTAAACCAGAGGACTACGGTTTATACAACCAGAGAGAGATACTGTCTATTAAACCAGAGGACTACGGTTTATACAACCAGAGAGAGATACTGTCTATTAAACCAGAGGACTACGGTTTATACAACCAGAGAGAGATACTGTCTATTAAACCAGAGGACTACGGTTTATACAACCAGAGAGAGATACTGTCTATTAAACCAGAGGACTACGGTTTATACAACCAGAGAGAGATACTGTCTATTAAACCAGAGAGAGATACTGTCTATACAACCAGAGAGAGATACTGTCTATTAAACCAGAGAGAGATACTGTCTATTAAACCAGAGGACTACGGTTTATACAACCAGAGAGAGATACTGTCTATTAAACCAGAGGACTACGGTTTATACAACCAGAGAGAGATACTGTCTATTAAACCAGAGGACTACGGTTTATACAACCAGAGAGAGATACTGTCTATTAAACCAGAGGACTACGGTTTATACAACCAGATACTGTCTATTAAACCAGAGGACTACGGTTTATACAACCAGAGAGAGATACTGTCTATTAAACCAGAGGACTACGGTTTATACAACCAGATACTGTCTATACAGCCAGAGAGAGATACTGTCTATTAAACCAGAGGACTACGGTTTATACAACCAGATACTGTCTATACAACCAGAGAGAGATACTGTCTATTAAACCAGAGAGAGATACTGTCTATTAAACCAGAGGACTACGGTTTATACAACCAGAGAGAGATACTGTCTATTAAACCAGAGGACTACGGTTTATACAACCAGAGAGAGATACTGTCTATTAAACCAGAGGACTATGGTTTACACAACCAGAGAGAGATACTGTCTATTAAACCAGAGGACTACGGTTTATACAACCAGAGAGAGATACTGTCTATTAAACCAGAGGACTACGGTTTATACAACCAGAGAGAGATACTGTCTATTAAACCAGAGAGAGATACTGTCTATACAACCAGAGAGAGATACTGTCTATTAAACCAGAGAGAGATACTGTCTATACAACCAGAGAGAGATACTGTCTATTAAACCAGAGAGAGATACTGTCTATACAACCAGAGAGAGATACTGTCTATTAAACCAGAGAGAGATACTGTCTATACAACCAGAGAGAGATACTGTCTATTAAACCAGAGGACTACTGTCTATACAACCAGATACTGTCTATTAAACCAGAGGACTACGGTTTATACAACCAGAGAGAGATACTGTTCATTAAACCAGAGAGACTACTGGTTTATACAACCAGAGAGAGATACTGTCTATTAAACCAGAGAGAGATACTGTCTATACAACCAGAGAGATACTGTCTATTAAACCAGATACTGTCTATACAACCAGAGAGAGATACTGTCTATTAAACCAGAGAGAGATACTGTCTATACAACCAGAGAGAGATACTGTCTATAAACCAGAGAGAGATACTGTCTATACAACCAGAGAGAGATACTGTCTATACAACCAGAGAGAGATACTGTCTATACAACCAGAGAGAGAGATACTGTCTATTAAACCAGAGAGAGATATACTGTCTATACAACCAGAGAGAGATATCTATTAAACCAGAGAGAGATACTGTCTATACAGACTGTCTAGAGAGAGATACTGTCTATACAACCAGAGAGAGATACTGTCTATACAACCAGAGAGAGATACTGTCTATACAACCAGAGAGAGATACTGTCTATACAACCAGAGAGAGATACTGTTTATACAACCAGATACGG
>NC_060182.1:6803207-6808207 GCF_021184085.1 Oncorhynchus gorbuscha | reverse complement strand
AACAAAGGGATTGAATACTTAATGACTCAAGATATTTCCGATTTTCGTTTTTCATTTTTCATTCATTTGTAAAACATTTCCAAAAATGTAATTCCACTTTGATATTGTGTGTAAGCCGATGACGCAATCTGTTTCATCCATTTTAAAACTAGGCTGTATCACAACAAAATGTGGAAAAAGTCAAGGGGGTGTGAATACGTAGAATGTATGCACACATGACTGTAAGTCGCTTTGGATAAAAGCGTCTGCTAAATGGCATATATTATTATTATTATTATAATTACACACAATGTCCCAGAGGTGCGCTGACCTCTCTTATCGATGTGTACCTGATACATACATGCATGATGTGACGCGTGTTGCTTCATCTGTTCAACTTCAGAGGTCCATCTGATAACAATGACAGTGGCCATTGTCTAAGGAACCATTGTCCTCTCGTGATCTTGTCAAAAGCTCCTGATTGGTTGGTTGATAAGAACGAAACCGTATTCATTCTTCACTCGTCTACGTTGAGAGGGAAAGTTTTGAAATCAAATCACATGGAGAGCATTCAGACCTGTCAGACACACAGAGACACATAGAGACACATAGAGACACACAGAGACACATAGAGACACATAGAGACACTCAGAGACACATAGAGACACATAGAGACACACAGAGACACATAGAGACACATAGAGACACATAGAGACACTCAGAGACACATAGAGACACTCAGAGACACACAGAGACACACAGGGACACACAGAGACACACAGAGACACATAGAGACACATAGAGACACACAGAGACACACAGAGACACATAGAGACACATAGAGACACATAGAGACACACAGAGACACACAGAGACACATAGAGACACATAGAGACACATAGAGATACACAGAGACACATAGAGACACATAGAGACACTCAGAGACACATACAGACCTAAACCAGAGCAAAACAAACATAGACAGGGGTGATGAGAGAGAAACAGACCAGGCTCGTCTTCTCACCCCCCTGCCCCTCTGCACCACAACCAGAAGGGGGGGGGGGGCAGACACAGGCACTAGAACAGCCTACCAGGAGCAGGGGGACAGACACACACACTAGAACAGCCAACCATGAGCAGGGGGCAGACACACACACTAGAACAGCCAACCAGGAGCAGGGGGGCAGACACACACACTAGAACAGCCAACCAGGAGCAGGGGGGCAGACACACACACTAGAACAGCCAACCAGGAGCAGGGGGGCACACTGGGACAGAGACTCAATGGATCTACAAGACCAGCTCTGTGTATGTATGACATGACAGATTAAAGAGGATAAGAGACATGTGTGTGTATGTGTGTATGGAGAGAGACACGGAGAGAGAGAGAGAGAGAGAGAGAGAGAGAGAGAGAGAGAGAGAGAGAGAGAGAGAGAGAGAGAGAGAGAGAGAGAGAGAGAGAGAGAGAGAAAAGGAGAGCATTTTACTGCACTGTGTGTGATGATTTAGATGTATACAGTCAGTGTTGGATGCTGGAGGTGTGGAGGTGACAGCCTCTGTGTGTGATGATGTGCAGTGAAGATGTGGGCTGAAGGTGTGGGCTGAAGGTGTGGGCTGAAGGTGTGGGCTGAAGTTCTGGGCTGAAGGTGTGGGCTGAAGTTCTGGGCTGAAGGTGTGGGCTGAAGTTCTGGGCTGAAGGTGTGGGCTGAAAGTGTGCAGTGAAGATGTGGGCTGAAGGTTTGGACTGAAGAGGTGGGCTGAAGGTGAGGGCTGAAGTTCTGGGCTGAAGGTGTGGGCTGAAGGTGTGCAAGTGAAGATGTGGGCTGAAGGTGTGGGCTGAAGGTGTGACTGAAGGTGTGGTCTGAAAGTGTGGGCTGAAGGTAAGGGCTGAAGGTAAGGGCTGAAGGTGTGGGCTGAAGATAAGGGCTGAAGGTGTGGGCTGCAGTTAAGGGCTGAAGGTGTGGGCTGAAGGTGTGGGCTGAAAATAAGGGCTGAAGGTGTGGGCTGAAGCTAAGGGCTGAAGGTGTGAGCTGAAGTTAAGGGCTGAAGGTGTGGGCTGAAATTAAGGGCTGAAGATGTGGGCTGAAGTTAAGGGCTGAAGGTGTGGGCTGAAGTTAAGGGCTGAAGGTGTGGGCTGAAGCTGTGGGCTGAAGATAAGGGCTGAAGGTGTGGGCTGAAGTTAAGGGCTGAAGGTGTGGGCTGAAGCTGTGGGCTGAAGATAAGGGCTGAAGGTGTGGGCTGAAGATGTGGGCTGAAGATAAGGGCTGAAGGTGTGGGCTGAAGCTGTGGGCTGAAGTTAAGGGCTGAAGGTGTGGGCTGAAGATGTGCATGCTGTAGGTTTCTGTTGTATTGCCTGCAGGTTGGTCACAGTATTATGCTTATGTATTGTGGAAGAAAAACTCTCAGCTGCACCATGTGTACAGCATGTGGAAGTAACTAACGCAGAGTAGTAACTTTCCTGAGAACTGAAGACATCAGATAGCTTCTCTGGCATTAACTCTGTAGACTATGAGAACTGAAGACATCGGGTAGCTTTTTTGGCATTAGCTCTGTAGACTATAAGAACTGATGACATCAGGTAGCTTCTCTGGCATTAACTCTGTAGACTATGAGAACTGAAGACATCGGGTAGCTTCTCTGGCATTAGCTCTGTAGACTATAAGAACTGATGACATCAGGTAGCTTCTCTGGCATTAGCTCTGTAGACTATAAGAGCTGATGACATCAGGTAGCTTCTCTGGCATTAGCTCTGTAGACTATAAGAACTGATGACATCAGGTAGCTTCTTTGGCATTAGCTCTGGAGACAACGAGAACTTACATTAGCTCTGTAGACTATAAGAACTGAAGACATCAGGTAGCTTCTCTGGCATTAGCTCTGTAGACTATAAGAACTGATGACATCAGGTAGCTTCTTTGGCATTAGCTCTGGAGACAACGAGAACTGACATTAGCTCTGTAGACTATAAGAACTGATGACATCAGGTAGCTTCTTTGGCATTAGCTCTGGAGACAACGAGAACTGACATTAGCTCTGTAGACTATAAGAACTGAAGACATCAGGTAGCTTCTCTGGCATTAGCTCTGTAGACTATAAGAACTGATGACATCAGGTAGTTTCTCTGGCATTAGCTCTGCAGACTATAATCAATGTGTGAGCCTGACATATTTGACAACAATCTGAGGTTTGTAGGGGGACATCTAAAACTACAGTGCAATGTAGGAGGTTAATAACACAGGAAGTTGTAACCTTTGACCTTTGTTTCTCCTCTTCTCAGTCAGTATCAGATGGTTTCCACTTGATGGCAAGGTGGCACCGACAGACATGGCAGCTCTGCTTCTAGCTCCTAAGCAACTTTGCAGTATTTCATTTTCTTGTGTGTTATTTCTTACATTATCAGCCCAGAACATATTTTGTGTTAATACATACAGCCGGAAATAACTTTTGGATATCAGAGCGGTGGTAACTCACCAGCATTACGACCAGGAATACGACTTTCCTGAAATGGATCCTTCGTTCGTAGCCCCCAGAACTATTTAACTTATCCCAGAGGCTGCTCCTTCTCCTTCCAGCGAGACATCAGGGACTGTATTATACTATGTTTCATGGAATCATGGCTCTCTCGGGATATACTGTCCCTGTCCATACAGCCAGCTGGGTTCTCAGTCCCTGTCCATATAGCCAGCTGGGTTCTCAGTTCATCGCGCAGACAGGAATAAAGAACTCTCCGGGATGAAGAAAGGCGGGGATATATGTTTCATGATCAACTTCTCATGATGTTATTGTGATAACATACAGAAACTCAAGTCCTTTTCTAGAATAACACACAATCAAATACTGACCGTATAACTTCCCTTCGGTTACAGTCACAGCTGTGTCTATTCCCCCTGAAGCACATGCCACGACGGCCCTCAAGGAACTTCACTGGACTTTATGCAAACTGGAAACCACATATCCTAAGGCCGCAATTATTGTAGCTGGGGATTTTAACAAAACAAATTTGAGGCAAATGCTACCGAAGTTCTACCAACACATTAACTGTAGTACTTGCTTAGGAAAAACACTAGACCACTGCTACTCCCCATTTCGAGTCGCATACAAGGCCCTCCCCCGCCCTCCCTACGGCAAATCAGATCACAACATAAAAATTCTCCTCCCTTCCTAGTGACAGAAACTCAAACAGGAAGTACCCAAACAGGAAGGTCTATTCAACGACCAATTGGAATCCGTGCTTCAAGATTGTTTTAATTACTCGGACTGGGATATGTTCCGGTAGCGTCTGAGAATAACATTGACGCTTACACTGACACAGTGACTGAGTTCATTAGCAAGTGTATAGGGGATGTTGTTCCCACGGTGACTATTAAAACCTACCCAAACCAGAAACCGTTTATAGATGTATAGATAGTGTATAGATGGCAGCATTCACGCAAAACTGAAAGAGCAAACAATACATTTAACCATGGCAAGGTGACTGGGAATATGGTTGAGTACAAACAGCGCAGTTATTCCCGTCGTTAAGGACAAACTAAACACCTTCTTCGCCCACTTTGAGAACAAGACGGTGCACCTGACGGGCCCGCCTCCCAAGGACAGTGGGGCTCTTCTTCTCCTTGGCTAACGTGATATGACATTTAAGCGTGTTAACCCTTGCACCCAAGGCTGCCAGCCCAAACGGCATCCCTAACCGCGTCCTGAGAGCATGTGCAGACCAGTTGGCATGGAGTGTTTACGGACATATTCAATCTCTCGCTATCCCAGTCTGCTGTCCCCACATGCTTCACAATGTCCACCATTGTTCCTGTTCCCAAGAAAGCAAAGGTAAAGGACCTAAATCGACGGGACCGTAGTGGAGAAGGTGGGAAAGCTTCAAGTTCTCAGCGCACACATCACTGACAAACTGAAATGGTCCACCTACACAACTCTTCCATCTCAGGATGCTGAGGAAATTTGTCTTGGCCCCTAAGTTTTTACAGATGCACAGTGAGAGTCCTGTCGGGCTGTATCACCGCCTGGTACGA
>NC_060182.1:6791592-6803107 GCF_021184085.1 Oncorhynchus gorbuscha | reverse complement strand
TTTAATCCAGTAAGAAACTTTACAAAACAAAAAGCATAATACTACTCGTAAAGACGAGAACAGACTGGAGACTTGATCGAGAACTGCAGGTTGCCTCGGGAAGGCACTTGAACCTAGCAGACTCAGACACCTGCTCACCACGCAGCATCTGAGGGAAACACGACACGACAGGGCAAAACATAGACACAGCACGGTGAATTATAGATGAGGATCCGACAGGGCAGGAACGGAAAACAAGGAGAGAAATAGGGACTCTAATCAGGGAAAAGGATCGGGAACAGGTGTGGGAAGACTAAATGATTGATTAGGGAATAGGAACAGCTGGGAGCAGGAACGGAACGATAGAGAGAAGAGAGAGCGAGAGAGTGAGAGAGGGAGGGGGAGAGAGAGGGATAGAAAGAGGGAAAGAACCTAATAAGACCAGCAGAGGGAAACGAATAGAAGGGGAAGCACAGGGACAAGACATGATAATTAATGACAAAACATGACAGTACCCCCCACTCACCGAGCGCTCCTGGCGCACTCGAGGAGGAATCCTGGCGGCAACGGAGGAAATCATCAATGAGTGAACGGTCCAGCACGCCCCGAGACGGAACCCAACTCCTCTCCTCAGGACCGTAACCCTCCCAATCCACTAAGTATTGGTGACCCCGTCCCCGAGAACGCATGTCCATGATCTTATGTACCTTGTAAATAGGTGCGCTCGACAAGGACGGGAGGGGGGAGGGAAGACGAACGGGGTGCGAAGAAAGGGCTTGACACAGGAGACATGGAAGACAGGATGGACGCGACGAAGATGTCGCGGAAGAAGCAGTCGCACAGCGACAGGATTGACGACCTGGGAGACACGGAACGGACCAATGAACCGCGGAGTCAACTTACGAGAAGCTGTCGTAAGAGGAAGGTTGCGAGTGGAAAGCCACACTCTCTGGCCGCAACAATACCTTGGACTCTTAATCCTGCGTTTATTGGCGGCTCACAGTCTGTGCCCTGTAGCGGCAAAGTGCAGACCTCACCCTCCTCCAGGTGCGCTCACAACGTTGGACAAACGCTTGAGCGGAGGGAACGCTGACTCGGCAAGCTGGGATGAGAACAGAGGAGGCTGGTAACCCAGACTACTCTGAAACGGAGATAACCCGGTAGCAGACGAAGGAAGCGAGTTGTGAGCGTATTCTGCCCAGGGAGCTGTTCTGCCCAAGACGCAGGGTTTCTGAAAGAAAGGCTGCGTAGTATGCGACCAATCGTCTGATTGGCCCTCTCTGCTTGACCGTTAGACTGGGGATGAAACCCGGAAGAGAGACTGACGGACGCACCAATCAAACGACAGAACTCCCTCCAAAACTGTGACGTGAATTGCGGGCCTCTGTCTGAAACGGCGTCTAACGGGAGGCCATGAATTCTGAACACATTCTCGATAATGATTTGTGCCGTCTCCTTAGCGGAAGGAAGTTTAGCGAGGGGAATGAAATGTGCCGCCTTAGAGAACCTATCGACAACCGTAAGAATCACAGTCTTCCCGCAGACAAAGGCAGACCGGTAATGAAGTCTAGGGCGATGTGAGACCATGGTCGAGAAGGAATGGGGAGCGGTCTGAGACGACCGGCAGGAGGAGAGTTACCCGACTTAGTCTGCGCGCAGTCCGAACAAGCAGCCACGAAACGGCGCGTGTCACGCTCCTGAGTCGGCCACCAAAAGCGCTGGCGAATAGACGCAAGAGTGCCTCGAACACCGGGATGACCAGCTAACTTGGCAGAGTGAGCCCACTGAAGAACAGCCAGACGAGTGGAAACAGGAACGAAAAGGAGGTTACTAGGACAAGCGCGCGGCGACGCAGTGTGCGTGAGTGCTTGCTTAACCTGTCTTTCAATTCCCCAGACTGTCAACCCGACAACACGCCCATAAGGAAGAATCCCCTCGGGATCAGTAGAAGCCACAGAAGAACTAAACAGACGGGATAAGGCATCAGGCTTGGTGTTCTTGCTACCCGGACGGTAAGAAATCACAAACTCGAAACGAGCGAAAAACAACGCCCAACGAGCTTGACGGGCATTAAGTCGCTTGGCAGAACGGATGTACTCAAGGTTCTTATGGTCTGTCCAAACGACAAAAGGAACGGTCGCCCTCCAACCACTGTCGCCATTCGCCTAGGGCTAAGCGGATGGCGAGCAGTTCACGGTTACCCACATCATAGTTGCGCTCAGATGGCGACAGGCGATGAGAAAAATAAGCGCAAGGATGAACCTTATCGTCAGACTGGAAGCGCTGGGATAGAATGGCTCCCACGCCTACCTCTGAAGGCCAACCTCGACAATGAATTGTCTAGTGACGTCAGGAGTAACGAGGATAGGAGCGGACGTAAAACGTTCTTTTAGAAGATCAAAAGCTCCCTGGGCGGAACCGACCACTTAAAACACGTCTTGACAGAAGTAAGAGCTGTGAGAGGGGCAGCAACTTGACCGAAATTACGAATGAAACGCCGATAGAAATTAGCGAAACCTAAAAAGCGCTGCAACTCGACACGTGACCTTGAACGGGCCAATCACTGACAGCTTGACCTTAGCGGAATCCATCTGAATGCCTTCAGCGGAAATAACGGAACCGAGAAAAGTAACGGAGGAGACATGAAAAGAGCACTTCTCAGCCTTTACGTAGAGACAATTCTCTAAAAGGCGCTGTAGAACACGCCGAACGTGCTGAACATGAATCTCGAGTGACGGTGAAAAATCAGGATATCGTCAAGATAGACAAAAACAAAGATGTTCAGCATGTCTCTCAGAACATCATTAACTAATGCCTGAAAAACAGCTGGCGCATTGGCGAGACCAAACGGCAGAACCCGGTACTCAAAATGCCCTAACGGAGTGTTAAACGCCGTTTTCCACTCGTCCCCTCTCTGATGCGCACGAGATGGTAAGCGTTACGAAGGTCCAACTTAGTAAGCACCTGGCTCCCTGCAGAATCTCGAAGGCTGATGACATAAGGGGAAGCGGATAACGATTCTTAACCGTTATGTCATTCAGCCTCGATAATCCACGCAGGGGCGCAGAGTACCGTCCTTCTTCTTAACAAAAAGAACCCCGCCCGGCCGGAGAGGAAGAAGGCACTATGGTACCGGCGTCAAGAGACACAGATAAATAATCCTCGAGAGCCTTACGTTCGGGAGCCGACAGAGAGTATAGTCTACCCCGAGGAGGAGTGGTCCCCGGAAGGAGATCAATACTACAATCATACGACCGGTGAGGAGGAAGGGAGTTGGCTCGGGACCGACTGAAGACCGTGCGCAGATCATGATATTCCTCCGGCACTCCTGTCAAATCGCCAGGTTCCTCCTGAGAAGTGGGGACAGAAGAAATGGGAGGGATGGCAGACATTAAGCACTTCACATGACAAGATACGTTCCAGGATAGGATAGAATTACAAGACCAATTAATAGAAGGATTATGACATACTAGCCAGGGATGACCCAAAACAACAGGTGTGAAAGGTGAACGAAAAATCAAAAAAGAAATAGTCTCACTGTGGTTACCAGATACTGTGAGAGTTAAAGGTAGTGTCTCAAATCTGATACTGGGAAGATGACTACCATCTAAGGCAAACATGGGCGTAGGCTTGTCTAACTGTCTGAAAGGAATGTTATGTTTCCGAACCCATGCTTCGTCCATGAAACAACCCTCAGCCCCAGAGTCAATCAAGGCACTGCATGTAGCACCCGAACCGGTCCAGCGTAGATGGACCGACATAGTAGTACAGGATCTAGATGAAGAGACCTGAGTAGTAGCGCCCACCAGTAGCCCTCCGCTTACTGATGGGCTCTGGCCTCTTACTGGACATGAATTAACAAAATGTCCATCAAATCCGCAATAGAGGCACAGGCGGTTGGTGATCCTCCGTTCCCTCTCCTTAGTCGAGATGCGAATCCCTCCCAGCTGCATGGGCTCAGTCTCAGAGCCAGAGGAGGGAGATGGTTGCGATGCGGAGCAGGGAAACACCGTTGATGCGAGCTCTCTTCCACGAGCCTGGTGACGAAGATCTACCCGTCGTTCTATGCGGATGGCGAGAGCAATCAAAGAGTCCACACTGGAAGGAACCTCCCGAGAGAGAATCTCATCTTTGACCACTGTGTGGAGTCCCTCCAGAAAACGAGCGAGCAGCGCCGGCTCGTTCCAGTCACTAGAGGCAGCAAGAGTACGAAACTCTATAGAGTAATCCGTTATGGATCGATCACCTTGGCATAGGGAAGCCAGGGCCCTAGAAGCCTCCCCACCAAAAACTGAACGGTCAAAAACCCGAATCATCTCCTCTTTAAAGTTCTGGTAATTGTTAGAACAATCAGCCCTTGCCTCCCAGATAGCTGTGCCCCACTCTCGGGCCCGGCCAGTAAGGAGTGAAATGACGTAAGCAACCCGAGCTCTCTCTCTAGAGTATGTGTTGGGTTGAGAGAGAACACAATCTCACACTGGGTGAGAAAGGAGCGGCACTCAGTGGGCTGCCCGGAGTAGCAAGGTGGGTTATTAACCCTAGGTTCTGGAGGCTCGGCAGGCCAGGAAGTAACAGGTGGCACGAGACGAAGACTCTGGAACTGTCCAGAGAGGTCGGAAACCTGAGCGGCCAGGTTCTCCACGGCATGGCGAGCAGCAGACAATTCCTGCTCGTGTCTGCCGAGCATGGCTCCTGGATCTCGACGGCAGTGTTACGAGCCTCTGTAGTCGCTGGGTCCATTCCTTGGTCGGATCCTTCTGTTATGCAGGTGAATGAGGACCCAAAAGCGACTTGGCGAAAACAGAGTTTTTAATCCAGTAAGAAACTTTACAAAACAAAAAGCATAATACTACTCGTAAAGACGAGAACAGACTGGAGACTTGATCGAGAACTGCAGGTTGCCTCGGGAAGGCACTTGAACCTAGCAGACTCAGACACCTGCTCACCACGCAGCATCTGAGGGAAACACGACACGACAGGGCAAAACATAGACACAGCACGGTGAATTATAGATGAGGATCCGACAGGGCAGGAACGGAAAACAAGGAGAGAAATAGGGACTCTAATCAGGGAAAAGGATCGGGAACAGGTGTGGGAAGACTAAATGATTGATTAGGGAATAGGAACAGCTATTGTAGGCTCCCTGCTGCTATCACTCATACAGTAGTTGACAGAGGACTGGGTGTAGAGATATAAGGATCCCCTGTTTTAGTTCCCTCATTTTACTTCACTCCACCTCATGTCTCAACACAGCCAAGTACCTGATTTATTGTTTTGGGGGTGAAAAGAGGAAACAATTGAAGAGGTACTGTAGGAATATTAATCATAACTTCTCACTTTTGCTGTGTTTTGATAGGTCATAAAAATGTCTTTATGTGGTTGGGTTGAGAGGGGGGGAGTTTGTGAATATGATGAGTATTCTTGCTGCTTTAAAAAAAAAGCCTTAATAGCAGTTTGGTTTTTGTGTTTGAACACGCTGTGTGATGTTATGTACACAGTAGTCTGTGTGATGTTATGTACACAGTAGTCTGTGTGATGTTATGTACACAGTAGTCTGTGTGATGTTATGTACACAGTAGTCTGTGTGATGTAATGTACACAGTAGTCTGTGTGATGTTATGTACACCGTGTATTGGACCTGCTTGTGTAGTCTGTGTGATGTTATGTACACCGTGTATTGGACCTGCTCGTGTAGTCTGTGTAATACAACGTTGTAGACTCTAGGTGGAGTGTGAGGGACACAAATGCAGTCAGATCACAAAGGAGCTGTTTAACTGTCTAGAGGGGCATTATAAGATGCTACTAATGCATTATAATACCTCTCGACGAGGTTGCTAGGTGTTAAGTTAACGTGGTTACGATACAGAGAGCGCGACTCAGCTAGATGAAAATTGGCCTTCGCGTTTTTTTTGGGGAGCAGATGCAGCAGCAATGCCACCTTAAGAGACACAGGGTGCGTCCCAAATTTCACCCTAATTCACTATATATAGTGCACTAGTCTTACCATAGACACAGTGGTAATTCCCTATATATAGTGCACTAGTCTTACCATAGACACAGGGTGAGTTCCAAATTGCACCCTAATTCACTATATATAGTGCACTACTCTTATCATAGACATAGTGGTAATTCCCTATATATAGTGCACTACTCTTACCATAGACATAGTGGTAATTAGCACGGTATAATTACTCTCACAGCTGTGGGATGCTTGTTAAAGAACTGATTAACCTCTGATGTTTGAGAGAGCTTCCTGGCTTCGTTCTTCTCAACATGGCTGCTATTTGAAGGAATGGCATGATAATTACACACAATGTCCCAGAGGAGCGCTGACCTCTCTTATCGATGTGTACCTGATACATACATGCATGATGTGACGCGTGTTGCTTCATCTGTTCAAGGAGATGAATAGCTAACTAAACTTCAGAGGTCCATCTGATAACAATGACAGTGGCCATTGTCTAAGGAACCATTGTCCTCTCGTGATCTTGTCAAAAGCTCCTGATTGGCTGGTTGATAAGAACGAAACCGTATTCATTCTTCACTCGTCTACGTTGAGAGGGAAAGTTTTGAAATCAAATCACATGGAGAGCATTCAGACCTCAGTCAGACACACAGAGACACATAGAGACACATAGAGACACACAGAGACACATAGAGACACATAGAGACACTCAGAGACACATAGAGACACATAGAGACACATAGAGACACATAGAGACACACAGAGACACACAGAGACACATAGAGACACACAGAGACACATAGAGACACATAGAGACACATAGAGACACTCAGAGACACATAGAGACACTCAGAGACACACAGAGACACACAGGGACACACAGAGACACACAGAGACACATAGAGACACATAGAGACACACAGAGACACACAGAGACACATAGAGACACATAGAGACACACAGAGACACACAGAGACACATAGAGACACATAGAGATACACAGAGACACATAGAGACACATAGAGACACTCAGAGACACATACAGACCTAAACCAGAGCAAAACAAACATAGACAGGGGTGATGAGAGAGAAACAGACCAGGCTCGTCTTCTCACCCCCCTGCCCCTCTGCACCACAACCAGGAGGGGGGCAGACACAGGCACTAGAACAGCCTACCAGGAGCAGGGGGACAGACACACACACTAGAACAGCCAACCAGGAGCAGGGGGCAGACACACACACTAGAACAGCCAACCAGGAGCAGGGGGCAGACACACACACTAGAACAGCCAACCAGGAGCAGGGGGCAGACACACACACTAGAACAGCCAACCAGGAGCAGGGGGCAGACACACACACTAGAACAGCCAACCAGGAGCAGGGGGCAGACACACACACTAGAACAGCCAACCAGGAGCAGGGGGCAGACACACACACTAGAACAGCCAACCAGGAGCAGGGGGCAGACACACACACTAGAACAGCCAACCAGGAGCAGGGGGCAGACACACACACTAGAACAGCCAACCAGGAGCAGGGGGCAGACACAGGCACTAGAACAGCCTACCAGGAGCAGGGGGACAGACACACACACTAGAACAGCCAACCAGGAGCAGGGGGGCAGACACACACACTAGAACAGCCAACCAGGAGCAGGGGGGCAGACACACACACTAGAACAGCCAACCAGGAGCAGGGGGGCAGACACACACACTAGAACAGCCAACCAGGAGCAGGGGGCAGACACACACACTAGAACAGCCAACCAGGAGCAGGGGGCAGACACACACACTAGAACAGCCAACCAGGAGCAGGGGGGCAGACACACACACTAGAACAGCCAACCAGGAGCAGGGGGGCAGACACACTGGGACAGAGACTCAATGGATCTACAAGACCAGCTCTGTGTATGTATGACATGACAGATTAAAGAGGATAAGAGACATGTGTGTGTATGGAGGTGTATGTGTGTATGGAGAGAGACACAGAGAGAGAGAGAGAGAGAGAGAGAGAGAGAGAGAGAGAGAGAGAGAGAGAGAGAGAGAGAGAGAGAGAGAGAGGAGAGAGAGAGAGAGAGAGAGACAGAGAGACAGAGAGACAGACAGAGAGAGAGAGAGAGAGAGGACAGAGAGAGAGAGAGAGAGAGAGAGAGAGAGAGAGAGAGAGAGAGAGAGAGAGAGAGAGAGAGAGAGAGAGAGACAGAGAGAGACAGAGAGAGAGAGAGAGAGAGAGAGAGAGAGAGAGAGAGATAAAAGGAGAGCATTTTACTGCACTGTGTGTGATGATTTAGATGTATACAGTCAGTGTTGGATGCTGGAGGTGTGGAGGTGACAGCCTCTGTGTGTGATGATGTGCAGTGAAGATGTGGGCTGAAGGTGTGGGCTGAAGGTGTGGGCTGAAGTTCTGGGCTGAAGGTGTGGGCTGAAGGTGTGCAGTGAAGATGTGGGCTGAAGGAGGGGCTGAAGGTGTGCGGTGAAAGTGTGGGCTGAAGTTCTGGGCTGAAGGTGTGGGCTGAAGGTGTGGGCTGAAGTTCTGGGCTGAAGGTGTGGGCTGAAGTTCTGGGCTGAAGGTGTGGGCTGAAAGTGTGCAGTGAAGATGTGGGCTGAAGGTGGGGCTGAAGGTGTGCGGTGAAAGTGTGGGCTGAAGGTGTGGGCTGAAGTTCTGGGCTGAAGGTGTGGGCTGAAGTTCTGGGCTGAAGGTGTGGGGCTGAAGGTGTAGGCTGAAGTTCTGGGCTGAAGGTGTGGGCTGAAGTTCTGGGCTGAAGGTGTGGAGCTGAAGTTCTGGGCTGAAGGTGTGGGCTGAAAGTGTGCAGTGAAGATGTGGGCTGAAGGTGTGGACTGAAGAGGTGGGCTGAAGGTGAGGGCTGAAGTTCTGGGCTGAAGGTGTGGGCTGAAGGTGTGCAAGTGAAGATGTGGGCTGAAGGTGTGGACTGAAGAGGTGGGCTGAAGGTGAGGGCTGAAATTCTGGGCTGAAGGTGTGGGCTGAAGGTGTGCAGTGAAGATGTGGGCTGAAGTTCTGGGCTGAAGGTGTGGGCTGAAGCTGTGGACTGAAGAGGTGGGCTAAAAATAAGGGCTGAAGGTGTGGGCTGAAGTTCTGGGATGAAGGTGTGGGCTGAAGGTGTGCGGTGAAGGTGTGGGCTGAAAGTGTGGGCTAAAGTTCTGGGCTGAAGGTGTGGGCTGAAGGTGTGACTGCAGGTGTGGTCTGAAAGTTTAACTTATCCCAGAGGCTGCTCCTTCTCCTTCCAGCGAGACATCAGGGACTGTATTATACTATGTTTCATGGAATCATGGCTCTCTCGGGATATACTGTCCCTGTCCATACAGCCAGCTGGGTTCTCAGTCCCTGTCCATATAGCCAGCTGGGTTCTCAGTTCATCGCGCAGACAGGAATAAAGAACTCTCCAGGATGAAGAAAGGCGGGGATATATGTTCCATGATCAACTTCTCATGATGTTATTGTGATAACATACAGAAACTCAAGTCCTTTTCTAGAATACCACACAATCAAATACTGACCGTATAACTTCCCTTCGGTTACAGTCACAGCTGTGTCTATTCCCCCTGAAGCCCATGCCACGACGGCCCTCAAGGAACTTCACTGGACCTTATGCAAACTGGAAACCACATATCCTGAGGCCGCAATTATTGTAACTGGGGATTTTAACAAAACAAATTTGAGGCAAATGCTACCGAAGTTCTACCAACACATTGACTGTAGTACTTGCTTAGGAAAAACACTAGACCACTGCTACTCCCCATTTCGAGTCGCATACAAGGCCCTCCCCCGCCCTCCCTACGGCAAATCAGATCACAACATAAAAATTATCCTCCCTTCCTAGTGACAGAAACTCAAACAGGAAGTACCCAAACAGGAAGGTCTATTCAACGACCAATTGGAATCCGTGCTTCAAGATTGTTTTAATTACTCGGACTGGGATATGTTCCGGGTAGCGTCTGAGAATAACATTGAGCGTTTACACTGACACAGTGACTGAGTTCATTAGCAAGTGTATAGGGGATGTTGTTCCCACGGTGACTATTAAAACCTACCCAAACCAGAAACCGTTTATAGATGTATAGATAGTGTATAGATGGCAGCATTCACGCAAAACTGAAAGAGCAAAACAATACATTTAACCATGGCAAGGTGACTGGGAATATGGTTGAGTACAAACAGCGTAGTTATTCCCGTCGTTAAGGACAAACTAAACACCTTCTTCGCCCACTTTGAGAACAAGACGGTGCACCTGACGTGGCCCGCTCCCAAGGACAGTGGGCTCTTCTTCTCCTTGGCTAACGTGAGTATGACATTTAAGCGTGTTAACCCTTGCAAGGCTGCCAGCCCAAACGGCATCCCTAACCGCGTCCTCAGAGCATGTGCAGACCAGTTGGCATGGAGTGTTTACGGACATATTCAATCTCTCGCTATCCCAGTCTGCTGTCCCCACATGCTTCACAATGTCCACCATTGTTCCTGTTCCCAAGAAAGCAAAGGTAAAGGACCTAAATCGACGGGACCGTAGTGGAGAAGGTGGAAAGCTTCAAGTTCCTCAGCGTACACATCACTGACAAACTGAAATGGTCCACCTACACAACTCTTCCATCTCAGGATGCTGAGGAAATTTGTCTTGGCCCCTAAGTTTTTACAGATGCACAATTGAGAGTCCTGTCGGGCTGTATCACCGCCTGGTACGACCACTGCACCCTTCGCAACCGCAAGGCTCTCCAGAGGGTGGTTCGGTCTGCCCAATGCGTCACCAGGGCACACTGCCTGCCCTCCAGGACACCTACACCACCCAATGTCACAGGAAGGCCAGAAAGATCATCAGGACATCAACCACCAAGCCACTGCCTATTCACCCCGCTATCATCCAGAAGGCGAGGTCAGTACAGGTGCATCAAAGCTGGGACTGAAAAACAGCTTCTATCTCAAGGCCATCACACTCTGACATTGCTCATCCTAATATTTATACATTTCTTAATTCCATTCTTTACTTAGATGTGTGTGTATTGTTGTGAGTTGTTAGATACTACTGCACTGTTGGAGCTAGGAACACAAGCGTTTCGCTACACCCGCAATAACATTTGTGTGTGTGCGACCAATAAAATGTGATTTGATATTGACCTTAACCCTTCATCCCTGACGTCTGTTGGCAACAACAACAGCAGCGGATGGAGATTGAAAAGGGAGTGTGCTGTATACGCAGTTCAGTTCAAATGGCCAACTAATCAGCCTGTTACCAACCCTCAGTTCTGTTTAGCTGCTGAAATATTAATGGAGTGGAAGTCAAATATCAAGGTGATAACATTATCCTATTTCATTTAGCTGGGGCACGTTGTGTTTCCAGGTCAGATCTAGGTCAACAGATAGTAACTGATAGCCCTGGTAGCTCCCGAACATCAGGGGTCATAATAGATTCTGCTTGTATGGAACTCCAGGTGTACATCCTATTTCATTTAGCTGGGGCATGTTGTGTTTCCAGGTCAGATCTAGGTCAACAGATAGTAACTGATAGCCCTGGTAGCTCCCGAACATCAGGGGTCATCAGGGGTCATCATGGGTAATCAGGGG
>NC_060182.1:6688693-6791492 GCF_021184085.1 Oncorhynchus gorbuscha | reverse complement strand
GGCCACAGGTCTCATTTATAGCTTCACGGTCATTGGTTTATTGTTTTTGTATTCGGTGTTCAATACTTGCTTTAATTAAATATTCACCATGAACACATACCATGGCACATTTTGGTCCTCTGATCCTTCTCGCCTCTCCTCTTCAGATGAAGAGGAGGAAGACCGTGACACTTATTGAGTTGGTTGAGTGTGGTCTTAGTGCCAGCACCTGTCTGTGGTGGTAAATAGACGCCTACGAATAATATGTATGAGAACTCTCTTGGTAGATAGTGTGGTCTACAGCTTATCATAAGTTACTCGAACTCAGGCGAGCAATACGGGTCAGTGCACACGAGAGAGCACTTCCTGGAATTTAGTGAACTGCTTGACACAATGGGGGGTGGGCATAACCGCGTTGCTCATCTCAAAACTACAGAAGCATGGCATCGCCATCATGGACATGAGAGGGCAGGGGTATGACAACGGGGCGAATATGCAGGGAGACACAGCAGAGTTCAAAAGAGTGCAGGATATCAATCTGAGGACTTTTTTGTGCCGTGCAGCGCACACTGGCTGAAACTGGTTCTCTCTGATGCAGCATTGTGTTGCTTGAGGCGACTGAGTTTTTAACATGGGTCTTCCATGTTAAAACGTCTAGGAGCAACAAAGGAACTACTGAGTTCCAAACTTCCTTTGGAGCCTAAGACCACCAAGCGCAATGCCAAGCGTCTGCCGTAGTGGTGTAAATCTCGACACCATTGGACTCTGGAGCAGTGAAAACACGTTCTCTGGAGTGATGAATCACACTTCACCATCTGGCAGACCAATGGACGAATCTGGGTTTGGCAGATGCCAGGAGAACGCTGCCTTCCCCAATGCATAATGCCAACTGTAACGTTTGGTGGTGGAGGAATAATGGTTTGGTGCTGCTTTTCATGGTTCGGGCTAGGCCCCTTAGTTCCACTGAAAGGAAATGTTTACTCTACAGCAATCAATGACATTGGAGACGATTCTCTGCTTCCAACTTTTTGGTAACAGTTTGGGTAAGGCCCTTTCCTGTTTCAGCATGACAATGACTCTGTGCACAAAGTGAGGTCCATACAGAAATGGTTTGTCGAGATCGGTGTGGAAGAACTTGACTGGCCTGCACAGAGCCCTGACCGCAACCCCATCGAACAGCTTTGGGATGAATTGGAACTCTGACTGCGAGCTAGGACTAATCGTCCAACATCAGTACCCGACCTCACAAGTGCTCTTGTGGCTGAATGGAAACGAGTCTCCGCAGCAATGTTCTAACATCTAGTGGAAAGACAGGCCATGGAAATGCATTTTATGAAGCTCCCGACAAACAGTTATTGTGCTGACGAGGCTTCCAAGATGTAGTTTGGAACTCGGTAGTGAGTGTTGCAACCGGGGACAGATGATTTTTACGTGCTTCAGCACTTGGCGGTCCCGTTCTGTGAGCTTGTGTGGCCTACCACTTTGTGGCTGAACAATTGTTGCTCCTAGACATTTCCACTTCCCACTAACAGCACTTGCAGTTGACCGGGGAAGCTTTAGCAGGTCAGGAATTTGACGAACTGACTTGCTGCAAAGGTGGCATCCTATGACAGTGCCACGTTGAAAGTCACTGTACTTTTCAGTAAGGCTATTCTACTTCCAATGTTTGTCTATGGAGGTTGCATGGCTGTTTTCCCAATTTTATGTGTGATAATTTGAAGGGGTGTCCACATACTTTTGTATATAGTGTATTTTATTGTAGTGTCATGTGGCCATCCCACATAAGACACGTTGATATTATAATCAGTTCCAGCACCAGCGTAAAAATAAATAATTATGAGGCTCAAAGCAGTGTTCCCAGCAAACTCTTAAAACTTGTTAGGGATTTGGTTCCGCTGCTCGGACCAAATCATGGAAATTTCAAGAGCGCCACCTATAGTTTTTGATAAAACTCAAACTTTCATTAAAACACACATGCAAGGTACTGAATTAAAAAGCTACACTCGTTGTGAATCTAGCCACCAAGTCAGATTTGTAAAATGCTTTTCGGCGAAAGCATGAGAAGCTATTATCTGATAGCATGCACCCCCAAAATACTGGAACGTCACCTAAAACAACAGCTTTTGCGGTAGCCGGCGCTACCCAAAACGCAGAAATAAAATATAAAAACATTCATTACCTTTGGCTTGAGCTTCTTTCTTGGCACTCTATATATCCCATAAACATCACAATTGGGTCTTTTTCCCGATTAAATCCGTCATTGTATAGCCAAATGTCGTTTTCCTTGAGCCGGTCTGATCCAGGAATATTCCCTTTTACAAGGCCTTAGCATCACTTCTAACTTCCTGAATAAGGAAATATCTCTTGATGAAATCTGAGAAACAATTAAATCTCTAAAGAGTGGCAAGACCCCGGGCCCAGA
This sequence comes from Oncorhynchus gorbuscha, assembly GCF_021184085.1. Taxonomy (NCBI): domain Eukaryota; kingdom Metazoa; phylum Chordata; class Actinopteri; order Salmoniformes; family Salmonidae; genus Oncorhynchus; species Oncorhynchus gorbuscha. The sequence continues at coordinate 6,789,091 of NC_060182.1, read as the reverse complement.
TGGATACCCTGGTGAATTCTATAAAACATTCAGCAACATGCTCTCCCCCTATCTGCACAAAATGTTGATTCAGGCCAATGAGGATGGAGCTCTCCCTTCTACTTTGGATGAAGCGTTCATTACAGTTATACATAAGAAGGGTAAAGATCCAGAAGAGGTAGGGTCATACAGACCAATATCTCTCCTTAATACAGACCAAAAGATTTTAGCAAAAACTCTGGCTAACAGGCTTAGCACTTTAATTGGCAAATTGGTCCATTCGGATCAGACCGGCTTTATCCCTAACAGAAACTCATTCTTCAATCTCAGGCGCCTCTTCAATATTATGTATTCTCAGAGGTTACCCAACGTGGACCTTGCCGTCATATCTCTTGACGCCGAAAAGGCCTTTGACCAAGTTGAGTGGCCCTATCTATTCAAGGTCCTACAGAAATTTAATATTGGAGATAGGTTCATAAATTGGATCCAGCTTTTATATAGGAACCCCTGTGCCAGAATACTCACTAACCAATCATTGTCGCCCCGATTTAACCTCAACAGGGGGACAAGGCAGGGTTGTGCGCTGTCGCCTATGCTCTTCGCCCTAATTATCGAACCGCTCGCTCAGACGATTAGATCTCATGCAGCAATACACGGCTATAATACTAAAGATACTCTAAATAAGATCTCCCTATACGCAGATGACATCCTCCTCTATGTAACAGAACCCCAGGCTAGTATCCCAGCTATTCTTGATGTGATCAATTTGTTTGGTACCTTCTCGGGATACAGAATAAATTGGAACAAGAGTGAATTAATGCCCATACGGTCGCAAAATACCTCCTGGCTAGAACATCTCCCATTTAAGTTCAGAATCTTCAGAAAAATTTACCTACCTAGGAATTGTAGTTACCAAACAATACTCCTTACTATTTAAAGAGAATTTCCCCTCTCTGATACAAAAACTCAAAGCAAACATACTATTTAGGAGAACTCTCCCAATTTCTCTGCTCGGAAGAATTAATGCCATTAAAATGGTCTTCCTCCCACAACTGCTCTACCTATATCAGAACATCCCAGTATTCATACCTAAATCCTTTCATAAACAACTGGACTCAATTATCAATCCTTTCATCTGGGATTATAAAACACACAGGATAGGTAAAAAACACCTCTGTAAATCCAAGATGGAAGGAGGATTGTCTCTCCCAAATTTTATATTTTATTACTGGGCCGCTAACCTCCGCATTGTTACGTTTCTGTTGGATGACGTACTCCCGGCATCCAGCTGGCTTAGTATGGAGCGTGAGGAGTGTCACCCCTTCTCTATTGGCGCTGTGATTTTGTCGCCTGTCAATCTGGAGATGTAACTTTATTGTAACAATCCTATAATACATAGCACAGTCCGAATCTGGAAGCAAATTAAAGTCCACTTTGAGCTCAGACCAATGTCATTCATGCTCCCTGTCGCCAGGAATCCCTCCTTTGCCCCTTCTAACCTTGATAACACCTTTGAGCGATGGAGAGAGTTGGGGATAAGCACCATAGGGGATTTATACATAGAAGGGACCTTTGCTTCCTTTGAGCTGCTGAGGGAAACTTATAATCTTCCCAGAAGAAATTCTTTCAGATACCTACAAATTAGAGACTACGTTAGAAAACACCTCCCAACATTTGGGAATGCTAAACCTTCCATGTTTGACGGATGCATAAAAATATGCCCCACCTCAGATAAACTGATATCGCGTCTATATGATGCTTTTCAATCTGTTAGCACACCTTCTACTGATGCCATCAAGGCAAAATGGGAGGAAGAACTAGGGACTGACATCTCAGTGGCAGACTGGGAAGAGAGCTTGGAGTATATCCACACATGCTCCATTAATTCCAGACATCGTCCCATACAATTCAAGGTATTACACAGATTACACTATTCCAAAACTAAACTGCATAGGATATTTCCTGATACATTCCCTACATGTGATAAATGTCAGGCTACGCAGGGTACACTACTCCTGTCATGCAGGTGAAAGAGGACCCAAAAGCGACTTGGCGAAAACAGAGTCTTTAATCCAGTAAAGTAAATACAAACAAAAAACACAACTTTCACTCGAAATGACGAGGACAAACTGGAGACTCGATCTTGAACAGCAGGTGAACAGCAGGTTGCCTCGGGAAGGCACTTGAACCAGACAGACTCAGACACCTGCTCACCACGCAGCATCTGAGGAAAACACGACACGACAGGGCGATACACAAACACAGCACGGTGAATTCTAGACAAGGAACCGACAGGACAGGAACGGAACACAAAGGAAGAAATAGGGACTCTAATCAGGGGAAAGGATCGGGAACAGGTGTGGGAAGACTAAATGATTGATTAGGGGAATAGGAACAGCTGGGAGCAGGAACGGAACGATAGAGAGAAGAGAGAGCGAGAGAGTGAGAGAGGGAGGGGGAGAGAGAGGGATAGAAAGAGGGAAAGAACCTAATAAGACCAGCAGAGGGAAACGAATAGAATGGGAAGCACAGGGACAAGACAAGATAATAAATGACAAAACATGACAGTACCCCCCACTCACCGAGCGCCTCCTGGCGCACTCGAGGAGGAATCCTGGCGGCAACGGAGGAAATCATCAATGAGTGAACGGTCCAGCACGTCCCGAGACGGAACCCAACTCCTCTCCTCAGGACCGTAACCCTCCCAATCCACTAAGTATTGGTGACCCCGTCCCCGAGAACGCATGTCCATGATCTTATGTACCTTGTAAATAGGTGCGCTCTCGACAAGGACGGGAGGGGGGAAGACGAACGGGGTGCGAAGAAAGGGCTTAACACAGGAGACATGGAAGACAGGATGGACGCGACGAAGATGTCGCGGAAGAAGCAGTCGCACAGCGACAGGATTGACGACCTGGGAGACACGGAACGGACCAATGAACCGCGGAGTCAACTTACGAGAAGCTGTCGTAAGAGGAAGGTTGCGAGTGGAAAGCCACACTCTCTGGCCGCAACAATACCTTGGACTCTTAATCCTGCGTTTATTGGCGGCTCTCACAGTCTGTGCCCTGTAACGGCAAAGTGCAGACCTCACCCTCCTCCAGGTGCGCTCACAACGTTGGACAAACGCTTGAGCGGAGGGAACGCTGGACTCAGCAAGCTGGGATGAGAACAGAGGAGGCTGGTAACCCAGACTACTCTGAAACGGAGATAACCCGGTAGCAGACGAAGGAAGCGAATTGTGAGCGTTCTGCCCAAGACGCAGGGTTTCTGAAAGAAAGGCTGCGTAGTATGCGACCAATCGTCTGATTGGCCCTCTCTGCTTGACCGTTAGACTGGGGATGAAACCCGGAAGAGAGACTGACGGACGCACCAATCAAACGACAGAACTCCCTCCAAAACTGTGACGTGAATTGCGGGCCTCTGTCTGAAACGGCGTCTAACGGGAGGCCATGAATTCTGAATACATTCTCGATAATGATTTGTGCCGTCTCCTTAGCGGAAGGAAGTTTAGCGAGGGGAATGAAATGTGCCGCCTTAGAGAACCTATCGACAACCGTAAGAATCACAGTCTTCCCCGCAGACAAAGGCAGACCGGTAATGAAGTCTAGGGCGATGTGAGACCATGGTCGAGAAGGAATGGGGAGCGGTCTGAGACGACCGGCAGGAGGAGAGTTACCCGACTTAGTCTGCGCGCAGTCCGAACAAGCAGCCACGAAACGGCGCGTGTCACGCTCCTGAGTCGGCCACCAAAAGCGCTGGCGAATAGACGCAAGAGTGCCTCGAACACCGGGATGACCAGCTAACTTGGCAGAGTGAGCCCACTGAAGAACAGCCAGACGAGTGGAAACAGGAACGAAAAGGAGGTTACTAGGACAAGCGCGCGGCGACGCAGTGTGCGTGAGTGCTTGCTTAACCTGTCTTTCAATTCCCCAGACTGTTAACCCGACAACACGCCCATAAGGAAGAATCCCCTCGGGATCAGTAGAAGCCACAGAAGAACTAAACAGACGGGATAAGGCATCAGGCTTGGTGTTCTTGCTACCCGGACGGTAAGAAATCACAAACTCGAAACGAGCGAAAAACAACGCCCAACGAGCTTGACGGGCATTAAGTCGTTTGGCAGAACGGATGTACTCAAGGTTCTTATGGTCTGTCCAAACGACAAAAGGAACAGTCGCCCCCTCCAACCACTGTCGCCATTCGCCTAGGGCTAAGCGGATGGCGAGCAGTTCACGGTTACCCACATCATAGTTGCGCTCAGATGGCGACAGGCGATGAGAAAAATAAGCGCAAGGATGAACCTTATCGTCAGACTGGAAGCGCTGGGATAGAATGGCTCCCACGCCTACCTCTGAAGCGTCAACCTCGACAATGAATTGTCTAGTGACGTCAGGAGTAACGAGGATAGGAGCGGACGTAAAACGTTCTTTTAGAAGATCAAAAGCTCCCTGGGCGGAACCGGACCACTTAAAACACGTCTTGACAGAAGTAAGAGCTGTGAGAGGGGCAGCAACTTGACCGAAATTACGAATGAAACGCCGATAGAAATTAGCGAAACCTAAAAAGCGCTGCAACTCGACACGTGACCTTGGAACGGGCCAATCACTGACAGCTTGGACCTTAGCGGAATCCATCTGAATGCCTTCAGCGGAAATAACGGAACCGAGAAAAGTAACGGAGGAGACATGAAAAGAGCACTTCTCAGACTTTACGTAGAGACAATTCTCTAAAAGGCGCTGTAGAACACGTCGAACGTGCTGAACATGAATCTCGAGTGACGGAGAAAAAATCAGGATATCGTCAAGATAGACAAAAACAAAGATGTTCAGCATGTCTCTCAGAACATCATTAACTAATGCCTGAAAAACAGCTGGCGCATTGGCGAGACCAAACGGCAGAACCCGGTACTCAAAATGCCCTAACGGAGTGTTAAACGCCGTTTTCCACTCGTCCCCCTCTCTGATGCGCACGAGATGGTAAGCGTTACGAAGGTCCAACTTAGTAAAGCACCTGGCTCCCTGCAGAATCTCGAAGGCTGATGACATAAGGGGAAGCGGATAACGATTCTTAACCGTTATGTCATTCAGCCCTCGATAATCCACGCAGGGGCGCAGAGTACCGTCCTTCTTCTTAACAAAAAGAACCCCGCCCCGGCCGGAGAGGAAGAAGGCACTATGGTACCGGCGTCAAGAGACACAGACAAATAATCCTCGAGAGCCTTACGTTCGGGAGCCGACAGAGAGTATAGTCTACCCCGAGGAGGAGTGGTCCCCGGAAGGAGATCAATACTACAATCATACGACCGGTGAGGAGGAAGGGAGTTGGCTCGGGACCGACTGAAGACCGTGCGCAGATCATGATATTCCTCCGGCACTCCTGTCAAATCGCCAGGTTCCTCCTGAGAAGTAGGGACAGAAGAAACGGGAGGGATGGCAGACATTAAACACTTCACATGACAAGAAACGTTCCAGGATAGGATAGAATTACTAGACCAATTAATAGAAGGATTATGACATACTAGCCAGGGATGACCCAAAACAACAGGTGTAAACGGTGAACGAAAAATCAAAAAAGAAATAGTCTCACTGTGGTTACCAGATACTGTGAGGGTTAAAGGTAGTGTCTCAAATCTGATACTGGGAAGATGACTACCATCTAAGGCGAACATGGGCGTAGGCTTCTCTAACTCTCTGAAAGGAATGTCATGTTTCCGAACCCATGCTTCGTCCATGAAACAACCCTCAGCCCCAGAGTCTATCAAGGCACTACATGTAGCACCCGAACCGGTCCAGCGTAGATGGACCGACAAAGTAGTACAGGATCTTGATGGAGAGACTTGAGTAGTTGCGCTCACCTGTAGCCCTCCGCTTACAGATGAGCTCTGGCTTTTACTGGACATGAATTAACAAAATGTCCAGCAACTCCGCAATAGAGGCACAGGCGGTTGGTGATCCTCCGTTCCCTCTCCTTAGTCGAGATGCGAATCCCTCCCAGCTGCATGGGCTCAGACTCTGAGCCAGAGGAGGGAGATGGTTGCGATGCGGAGCAGGGAAACACCGTTGATGCGAGCTCTCTTCCACGAGCCCGGTGACGAAGATCTACCCGTCGTTCTATGCGGATGGCGAGAGCAATCAAAGAGTCCACATCTGAAGGAACCTCCCGGGAGAGAATCTCATCCTTAACCACTGCGTGGAGTCCCTCCAGAAAACGAGCGAGCAGTGCCGGCTCGTTCCACTCACTAGAGGCAGCAAGAGTGCGAAACTCAATAGAATAATCCGTTATGGACCGTTCACCTTGGCATAAGGAAGCCAGGGCCCTAGAAGCCTCCCTACCAAAAACTGAACGGTCAAAAACCCGAATCATCTCCTCTTTAAAGTTCTGGAACTTGTTAGAGCAATCAGCCCTTGCCTCCCAAATAGCTGTGCCCCATTCTCGAGCCCGGCCAGTAAGGAGTGAAATGACGTAAGCAACCCGAGCTCTCTCTCTAGAGTATGTGTTGGGTTGGAGAGAGAACACAATCTCACACTGCGTGAGAAAGGAGCGGCACTCAGTGGGCTGCCCGGAGTAGCAAGGTGGGTTATTAACCCTAGGTTCTGGAGGCTCGGCAGGCCAGGAAGTAACAGGTGGCACGAGACGTAGACTCTGGAACTGTCCAGAGAGGTCGGAAACCTGAGCGGCCAGGTTCTCCACGGCATGGCGAGCAGCAGACAATTCCTGCTCGTGTCTGCCGAGCATGGCTCCTTGGATCTTGACGGCAGTGTAACGAGCGTCTGAAGTCGCTGGGTCCATTCCTTGGTCGGTTCCTTCTGTCATGCAGGTGAAAGAGGACCCAAAAGCGACTTGGCGAAAACAGAGTCTTTAATCCAGTAAAGTAAATACAAACAAAAAACACAACTTTCACTCGAAATGACGAGGACAAACTGGAGACTCGATCTTGAACAGCAGGTGAACAGCAGGTTGCCTCGGGAAGGCACTTGAACCAGACAGACTCAGACACCTGCTCACCACGCAGCATCTGAGGAAAACACGACACGACAGGGCGATACACAAACACAGCACGGTGAATTCTAGACAAGGAACCGACAGGACAGGAACGGAACACAAAGGAAGAAATAGGGACTCTAATCAGGGGAAAGGATCGGGAACAGGTGTGGGAAGACTAAATGATTGATTAGGGGAATAGGAACAGCTGGGAGCAGGAACGGAACGATAGAGAGAAGAGAGAGCGAGAGAGTGAGAGAGGGAGGGGGAGAGAGAGGGATAGAAAGAGGGAAAGAACCTAATAAGACCAGCAGAGGGAAACGAATAGAATGGGAAGCACAGGGACAAGACAAGATAATAAATGACAAAACATGACAACTCCACTGCTTTGCCCTATGCTCTAGCTTGCATGGTTATTGGTGTGGAATTTTTTAGGATCCTCTCTGAAGTTTTGGAGACTTCAATAGATCCAGACCCGCTTCTGATAATCCTGGGAGTATCTGAGTCCCTAAACAGATTAACCAACCCCCAAAAACAACTAATCTCGTATGGTCTCATCTCGGCAAAAAAAACGAATCTTGTTGTTTTGGAAAAGGAGGGAAGCGCCCTCTACCAAATTATGGCTCAGTGAATTGGCAAACACTGTACACTTAGAAAGAATTAGATATATTCTGAACAATAAATTATCAACATTTAATCAAATCTGGCAGCCTTTCCTCTCCTACTTGGACGAGTCGGCGCTGTGAATTTGTACTTATTAACGCACTCTCAATGGTAAAATTTTAATCTACCTTTGGGCAGCGTGTGCTGGCCCTACCACCCGAGCAGTTGGGAGGGGGGGGGGAATAGGGGGGGGGGGATAGGGGATGGGGGATAGGGGGGACATCTTCCCTCTTTCTTTCTACGTGTCCTTGTTTTGTATGTCGTGTTCTGTATTATTTGTTCTGCACCCAGAACTCTGGGTCTTGTTGTTCCTGTATGCTCTTTTATGTTTAGATAAGAATTGTATACCTGTCATGTATACCTATACACCATACACCATTCTTGTGTGTGTTTAATAAAAATATTTGAAACGAAGAAAAAAAAAAAAAAAAAAAAAGCGCAACATTTTAGCGCCCTGCTACTCGTGCCAGGAATATAGTATATGCATATGATTATTATGTGTGGATAGAAAACACTCAGACGTTTATAAAACTGGTTAAATCACGGCTGTGACTATAACAGAACGTGCGTTTCATCGAAAAGTGCAGGAAAATCTGATCACTGAAAATGGAAACATATATCCATGCGCCACTTCAACCGATTGATAAAGGCGAACCACATTAAATGCGGCCGAGGTTGCAATACCTACAGCTTCCACACGATGTCAACAGTCTTGCCATTTGCCTAGGCTTTGTTTCTTGGTCAAACGAAGAAGAGACAGCCCATTTCTTCAGGTCTCCGACCGGATATTTTGGTTGAGATTTACCCGGACATTATTTCCAGACGTACCCCTATAGAATATACATCGCCTCGTGATCAATTTGATCGCTTATTAACGTTTACTAATACCTAAAGTTGCATTACAAAAGTATTTCGAAGTGTTTTGTGAAAGTTTATACTTTTTTAATTTTAAAAATGACGTTACGTTATAAAACGCTATTTTTTTCCGTTGATCACACAGTCTTCATAGATCGATATCTAGGCTATATATGGACCGATTTAATCGAAAAAAAGACCCAATAGTGATTATGGGACATCTAGGCGTGCCAACAAAGAAGATGGTCAAAGGTAACGAATGTTTTATATTTTATTTGTGCGTTTTGTGTAGCGCCGACTATGCTAATTATTTTGGGTTAAAACGTTTAAATGTTTTACTCACGTTGGCCGGGGTGGCCGGGGAGAGCCTGCAGGTTTTGGTAACGGGCCGTGTCAGTGGCACTGTATTGTCCTCAAAGCGAGCAAAGAAGTTGTTTAATTTGTCTGGGAGCAAGACGCTGGTGTCCGCGACTGGGCTGGTTTTCTTTTTGTAATCCGTGATTGACTGTAGACCCTGCCACATACGTCTCGTGTCTGGGCCGTTGAATTGCGACTCTACTTTGTCTCTATACTGACGCTTAGCTTGTTTGATTGCCTTTGTCATGTTTTGTCTTATATTGTCTTGTCATTTTGCTTTCCCTTCTGTTCGTTTTCCCCCTGCTGGTCTTATTAGGTTCGTTCCCTTTTTTCTCTCTCCCTCCCTCTCTCTCTTCTCTCTATCGTTCCGTTCCTGCTCCCAGCTGTTCCTATTCCCCTACTCAATCATCTAGTCTTTTCAAACCTGTTCCGTATCTTGCCTTCTGATTAGAGTCCCTATTTCTCCCCTTGTTTTCCGTTTCTGTCCTGTCGGATCCTTGTATATTGTTCGCCGTGCTGTGTCTTTGTCTCGCCCTGTCGTGTCTTGTTTCCCTCAGATGCTGCGTTTGAGCAGGTGTCTGAGTCTGCTACGGTCGGTGCCTTCCCGAGGCAACCTACAGTTAATGGTCGAGTCTCCAGTCTGTCCTCGTCACTACGAGTGGAATTAAGTTTTTTATGTTTTGTTTTCTGCTCTGATTGTCCAGGAGTATTGCCTATTTCCTTTACTGGAATAAAGACTCTGTTTTCGCCAAGTCGCTTTTGGGTCCTCATTCACCTGCATAACAGAATGATCCGACCAAGAATGGACTCAGCGACTACAGATTCTCGTAACACTGCCGTCGAGATCCAAGGAGCCATGCTCGGCAGACACGAGCAGGAATTGTCTGCTGCTCGTCATGCCGTTGAGAACCTGGCCGCTCAGGTTTCCGACCTCTCTGGACAGTTCCAGAGTCTTCTTCTCGTGCCACCTGCTACTTCCTGGTCTGCCGAGCCTCCGGAACCTAGGGTTAATAACCCACCTTGTTACTCCGGGCAGCCCACGGAGTGCCGCTCCTTTCTCACCCAGTGTGATATTGTGTTCTCTCTCCAACCCAACACATACTCTAGAGAGAGAGCTCGGGTTGCTTACGTCATATCACTCCTTACTGGCCGGGCTCGAGAGTGGGGCACAGCTATCTGGGAGGCAAGGGCTGATTGTTCTAACAATTACCTGAACTTTAAAGAGGAGATGATTCGGGTTTTTGATCGTTCAGTTTTTGGTAGGGAGGCTTCTAGGGCCCTGGCTTCCCTATGTCAAGGTGATCGATCCATAACGGATTACTCTATAGAGTTTCGCACTCTTGCTGCCTCTAGTGACTGGAACGAGCCGGCGCTGCTCGCTCGTTTTCTGGAGGGACTCCACGCAGAGGTTAAAGATGAGATTCTCTCCCGGGAGGTTCCTTCCAGTGTGGACTCTTTGATTGCACTCGCCATCCGCATAGAACGACGGGTAGATCTTCGTCACCAAGCTCGTGGAAGAGAGCTCGCGTTAACGGTGTTTCCCCTCTCCGCATCGCAACCATCTCCCTCCTCTGGCTCAGAGACTGAGCCCATGCAGCTGGGAGGTATTCGCATCTCGACTAAGGAGAGGGAACGGAGGATCACCAACCGCCTGTGCCTCTATTGCGGACTTGCTGGACATTTTGTCAATTCATGTCCAGTAAAAGCCAGAGCTCATCAGTAAGCGGAGGGCTACTGGTGAGCGCTACTACTCAGGTCTCTCCATCAAGATCCTGTACTACTATGTCGGTCCATCTACGCTGGACCGGATCGGGTGCTACATGCAGTGCCTTGATAGACTCTGGGGCTGAGGGTTGTTTTATGGACGAAGCATGGGCTCGGAAACATGACATTCCTTTCAGACAGTTAGGAAGCCTACGCCCATGTTCGCCTTAGATGGTAGTCATCTCCCCAGTATCAGATATGAGACACTACCTTTAACCCTCACAGTATCTGGTAACCACAGTGAGACTATTTCCTTTTTGATTTTTCGTTCACCTTTTACACCTGTTGTTTTGGGTCATCCCTGGCTAGTATGTCATAATCCTTCTATTAATTGGTCTAGTAATTCTATCCTATCCTGGAACGTTTCTTGTCATGTGAAGTGTTTAATGTCTGCTATCCCTCCCGTTTCTTCTGTCCCCACTTCTCAGGAGGAACCTGGCGATTTGACAGGAGTGCCGGAGGAATATCATGATCTGCGCACGGTCTTCAGTCGGTCCAGAGCCAACTCCCTTCCTCCTCACCGGTCGTATGATTGTAGTATTGATCTCCTTCCGGGGACCACTCCTCCTCGGGGTAGACTATACTCTCTGTCGGCTCCCGAACGTAAGGCTCTCGAGGATTATTTGTCTGTGTCTCTTGACGCCGGCACCGTAGTGCCTTCTTCCTCCCCCTGCCGGGGCGGGGTTTTTTTGTTAAGAAGGACGGTACTCTGCGCCCCTGCGTGGATTATCGAGGGCTGAATGACATAACGGTTAAGAATCGTTATCCGCTTCCCCTTATGTCATCAGCCTTCGAGATTCTGCAGGGAGCCAGGTTCTTTACTAAGTTGGACCTTCGTAACGCTTACCATCTCGTGCGCATCAGAGAGGGGGACGAGTGGAAAACGGCGTTTAACACTCCGTTAGGGCATTTTGAGTACCGGGTTCTGCCGTTTGGTCTCGCTAATGCGCCAGCTGTTTTTCAGGCATTAGTTAATGATGTTCTGAGAGACATGCTGAACATCTTTGTTTTTGTCTACCTTGACGATATCCTGATTTCTTCACCGTCACTCGAGATTCATGTTCAGCACGTTCGACGTGTACTCCAGCGCCTTTTAGAGAATTGTCTCTACGTGAAGGCTGAGAAGTGCTCTTTTCATGTCTCCTCCGTCACTTTTCTCGGTTCTGTTATTTCCACTGAAGGCATTCAGATGGATCCCGCTAAGGTCCAAGCTGTCAGTGATTGGCCCGTTCCAAGGTCACGTGTCGAGTTGCAGCGCTTTCTAGGTTTCGCTAATTTCTATCGGCGTTTCATTCGTAATTTCGGTCAAGTTGCTGCCCCTCTCACAGCTCTTACTTCTGTCAAGACGTGTTTTAAGTGGTCCGGTTCCGCCCAGGGAGCTTTTGATCTTCTCAAGAAACGTTTTACGTCCGCTCCTATCCTCATTACTCCTGACGTCACTAAACAATTCATTGTCGAGGTTGACGCTTCAGAGGTAGGCGTGGGAGCCATTCTATCCCAGCGCTTCCAGTCTGACGATAAGGTTCATCCTTGCGCTTATTTTTCTCATCGCCTGTCGCCATCGGAACGCAACTATGATGTGGGTAACCGCGAACTGCTCGCCATCCGCTTAGCCCTAGGCGAATGGCGACAGTGGTTGGAGGGGGCGACCGTTCCTTTTGTCGTTTGGACAGACCATAAGAACCTTGAGTACATCCGTTCTGCCAAACGACTTAATGCACGTCAAGCTCGTTGGGCGTTGTTTTTCGCTCGTTTCGAGTTTGTGATTTCTTACCATCCGGGTAGTAAGAACACCAAGCCTGATGCCTTATCCCGTCTCTTTAGTTCTTCTGTGGCTTCTACTGATCCCGAGGGGATTCTTCCTTATGGGCGTGTTGTCGGGTTGACAGTCTGGGGAATTGAAAGACAGGTTAAGCAAGCACTCACGCACACTGCGTCGCCGCGCGCTTGTCCTAGTAACCTTCTTTTCGTTCCTGTTTCTACTCGTCTGGCTGTTCTTCAGTGGGCTCACTCTGCCAAGTTAGCTGGTCATCCCGGCGTTCGAGGTACTCTTGCTTCTATTCGCCAGCGCTTTTGGTGGCCTACTCAGGAGCGTGACACGCGCCGTTTCGTGGCTGCTTGTTCGGACTGCGCGCAGACTAAGTCAGGTAACTCTCCTCCTGCCGGTCGTCTCAGACCGCTTCCCATTCCTTCTCGACCATGGTCTCACATCGCCTTAGACTTCATTACCGGTCTGCCTTTGTCTGCGGGGAAGACTGTGATTCTTACGGTTGTCGATAGGTTCTCTAAGGCGGCACATTTCATTCCCCTCGCTAAGCTTCCTTCTGCTAAGGAGACGGCACAAATCATCATCGAGAATGTGTTCAGAATTCATGGCCTCCCGTTAGACGCCGTTTCAGACAGAGGTCCGCAATTCACGTCACAGTTTTGGAGGGAGTTCTGTCGTTTGATTGGTGCGTCCGTCAGTCTCTCTTCCGGGTTTCATCCCCAGTCTAACGGTCAAGCAGAAAGGACCAATCAGACGATTGGTCGCATACTACGCAGCCTTTCTTTTAGAAACCCTGCGTCTTGGGCAGAACAGCTCCCCTGGGCAGAATACGCTCACAACTCGCTTCCTTCGTCTGCTACCGGGTTATCTCCGTTTCAGAGTAGTCTGGGTTACCAGCCTCCTCTGTTCTCATCCCAGCTTGCCGAGTCCAGCGTTCCCTCCGCTCAAGCGTTTGTCCAACGTTGTGAGCACACCTGGAGGAGGGTGAGGTCTGCACTTTGCCGTTACAGGGCACAGACTGTGAGAGCCGCCAATAAACGTAGGATTAAGAGTCCTAGGTATTGTTGCGGCCAGAGAGTGTGGCTTTCCACTCGTAACCTTCCCCTTACGACAGCTTCCCGTAAGTTGACTCCGCGGTTCATTGGTCCGTTCCGTGTCTCCCAGGTCATCAATCCTGTCGCTGTGCGACTGCTTCTTCCGCGACATCTTCGTCACGTCCATCCTGTCTTCCATGTCTCCTGTGTCAAGCCCTTTCTTCGCACCCCCGTTCGTCTCCCCCCCCGTCCTTGTCGAGAGCGCACCTATTTACAAGGTACGTAGGATCATGGACATGCGTTCTCGGGGACGGGGTCACCAATACTTAGTGGATTGGGAGGGTTACGGTCCTGAGGAGAGGAGTTGGGTTCCGTCTCGGGACGTGCTGGACCGTTCGCTGATTGATGATTTCCTCCGTTGCCGCCAGGATTCCTCCTCGAGTGCGCCAGGAGGCGCTCGGTGAGTGGGGGGGTACTGTCATGTTTTGTCTTATATTGTCTTGTCATTTTGCTTTCCCTTCTGTTCGTTTTCCCCCTGCTGGTCTTATTAGGTTCGTTCCCTTTTTTCTCTCTCCCTCCCTCTCTCTCTTCTCTCTATCGTTCCGTTCCTGCTCTCAGCTGTTCCTATTCCCCTACTCAATCATCTAGTCTTTTCACACCTGTTCCGTATCTTGCCCTCTGATTAGAGTCCCTATTTCTCCCCTTGTTTTCCGTTTCTGTCCTGTCGGATCCTTGTATATTGTTCGCCGTGCTGTGTCTTTGTCTCGCCCTGTCGTGTCTTGTTTCCCTCAGATGCTGCGTGTGAGCAGGTGTCTGAGTCTGCTACGGTCGGTGCCTTCCCGAGGCAACCTACAGTTAATGGTCGAGTCTCCAGTCTGTCCTCGTCACTACGAGTGGAATTAAGTTTTTTATGTTTTGTTTTCTGCTCTGATTGTCCAGGAGTATTGCCTATTTCCTTTACTGGAATAAAGAGTCTGTTTTCGCCAAGTCGCTTTTGGGTCCTCATTCACCTGCATAACAGCCTTGCGAAGGCAATAGCTAAACTGTTTGTATTCGGTCATGTTTCCGGTCTCCTTGCCATGATTAAAACCAGTGGTTTGCACTTTCAGTTTTGCGTGAATGCTGCCATCAAGCCACGGTTTCTGGTTGTGGAATGTTTTAATAGTCACCTTGGGTACAACATCACCGATGCACTTGTTAATAAACTTGCTCACCGAATCAGAGTATACATCAATGTTGTTGTCTGAGGCTATCCGGAACATATTCCAGTCCACGTGATCGAAGCAATCTTGAAGCGTGGAATCCGAATGGTCGGACCAGCGTTGGAACAGACCTCAGCATGGGCGTTTCTGTCTATAGGCTGGGAGCTACAAAATGGAGTCGTGGTCAGATTTGCCAAAAGGGACTATAGCACTTGTTTTACTGTGGATATAGAAACTTTTGTAGCTGTTTCCTCCAGCATTTTCACAAGGTACTCTGCTGCTTTCTGTGATTGATTTGCACTTCTCGCACCAACGTACGTTCATCTCTAGGAGACAGAACGCGTTTCCTTCCTGAGCTGTATGACGGCTGCATGGTTCCACGGTGTTTATACTTGCGTACTATTGTTTGTTCAGATGAACGTGGTACCTTCAGGCGTTTGGAAATTGCTCCCAAGGATGAACCAGACTTGTGGAGGTCTACAATCTATTTTCTTAGGTCTTGGCTGATTTCTTTTGATTTTCCCATGATGTCAAGCACAGAGACACTGAGTTTGAAGGTAGCCCTTGAAATACATCCACAGGTACACCTCCAATTGACACAAATTATGTCAATTAGCCTATCAAAAGCTTCTAAAGCCATGACATAATTTTCAGGAATTGTCCAAGCTGTTTAAAGGTCCAGTCAACTTAGTGAATGTAAACTTCTGACCCACTGGAATTGTAATATAGTGAATTATAAGTGAAATAATCTGTCTGCCAACAATTGTTGGAAAAATTACTTGTGTCATGCACAAAGTAGATGTCCTAACCGACTTGCCAAAACTATAGTTTGTTAACAATAAATGTGTGGAGTGGTTGATAAACGAGTTTTAATGACTCCAACCTAAGTGTATGTAAACTTCCAACTTCAACTGTATAGCACAGACCCCTCCCCCCATCAGATGTACTGGCTAAACCAACAACATAGCATCCCTCTGAGGAAGGGACAGGAAAGGAGCTACTGACTTGTCAAGCAGCCAGTCAGCCGACCACCCCAGGCAGCCAGTCAGCCGACCACCCCAAGCAGCCAGTCAGCCGACCACCCCAAGCAGCCAGTCAGCCGACCACCCCAAGCAGCCAGTCAGCCGACCACCACAAGCAGCCAGTCAGCCGACCACCCCAAGCAGCCAGTCAGCCGACCACCCCAAGCAGCCAGTCAGCCGACCACCCCAAGCAGCCAACCAACCAACCAGAGATTAGAGGGTTTTACACAGTCTCCCTCCACAAAGTTACATTTGATTGCCCAATGCCGTGAGCTCAGGCGATTTCCATTCAGACTCCATTTCTAGACAAATCTCCTTTAGCTATTACCTTAGACCTGGCATAATTAATGGGAATGACATAAATACAGCTGAATCATGCTGAAATGTTAGCTCTTTGATCAAAACTACTGTGGTTTTAAAGAGCCCATACAGGAGGGGAGAGGAGACTGCTGTGGATAAGGTGTCTGTATTTGTCTAGTTGCATAAGATATAGACATTGAGCTTTTGTCGCTGTAAATTATCTGTGTTTCAAGGCATATACAGAGACATATTTCCAAGTCTGATTGTTTAGGACATAGAAAGATTTATCTAACCAACTCGTAACTTGTCTCTTTCCAGGTTCAAGACAAAAAAACATCTTTACGCCTCTATCTGTGGAATCTACCTTTTGACCATCTCTGACCCCTTCTGACATCGTATCCCTGACCCTAGACCACCCTCACCATCCACCGCCACCATGCCTAAAAACAGCAAGGTGACCCTGGGACTCCCTCACAGTGATCCCGTCACTGAGTCAGTGGCGGACCTCCTGACCCTGGCCGAGCCCCTGGACTATAAGAGCAGCCGGATGAGTATGGGTCTCAGCCCCGGGGCCCAGCCGGCCATGGGCAAGGGCCTGCTGCCTTCTCCAGGGGACGAGGAGGGGAGGCCGGCCTGGAACAGCAAGCTGCAGTACATCCTGGCCCAGGTCGGGTTCTCTGTGGGGCTGGGCAATGTCTGGAGGTTCCCCTACCTGTGTCAGAAGAACGGAGGAGGTGGGTAACGCTGGGGAATCTGGGTATTGTACTTAGTTACTGGTGGGGATTCTGGGGGGATTCTGGATAGTGTAGTCACAGGGGGGATATGGGAACCTTAGTCTTTGTCGGGATTATCTGTGGGGCTGGGAAATATTTGGAGGTTCCCCTACCTGTGTCACAAGAACAGAGGAGGTGGGGTCTGGGTATTGTAGTCACTCTTGGAGTGGGGAGATATGGATACTGTTGTCACTAGTGGGGATTATGGATACTGTTTTTTCGGTGGGGATGGGCTTCCCTATAGGCCTCGCTATCGTATATGAGGTTTTCCTACCTAGGCCGGAAGAATGGAGGAGCTGGGTATTGTAGTCACCGGAGATTCTGGGCACTGTAGTCAATCTGCATACTGTAATTACTAGTGAGGGTTTTTTGAAACTCTCACTAGTAATTACTAGCAGTTACTGTGTTATAATAATGATGATGATAATGACGATCATGAAGACCCATGCTGTGTTTACTATGTATGTATCAGAACACGCTCATCCTTTACAGCTTTACAAGGCTTTACAGGTTTAAAAGGCTTTACAGCTTTACAAGGCTTGAGACAGTGTAGTTTGTTTTGATGTCACCAGTCACCCCAGGCTGGTGGAGAAATGGTGGGGGGTAAGAGCATCACATCTCTCGACAAGGCGGGTCATTGTTCTGGCAGACTGGACAGGTGTGAAATAGCAGGCAGTTGTAGCTGTCACTATTCACATTTTCTATGGTGTAGTAACAGGCTGAGTCAGGGAACATCCAATAGGTGACCCTGAGCATCTTGTTCACTTGTTGCAACAAGGATAAACATGGTGAAGTACTATAATACATTTGACTTCAAATATATACTGCCCTTGGCTATACTAGTACTATAATACCCTAGTATCCCCTAGTACAGTGTTTCCCAAAACACGAGGGGATGGAAGGTGGGTGCGGGTCCCCCCTCCGTCTTAAAATCATTGAATAAATATATATATTTATATTATGGTTACATACAGTATATACATTCAGTAGCAGTCAAAGGTTTGGACACACCTACTCATTCAAGAGTTTTTACTATTTTCAAATTTTTACTATTTTCTACATAGTGAAGACATCAAAACTATGAAATAACACATATGGAATCATGTAGTAATTTTAAAAAATGTACATATATTTTATCTTTGAGATTTGAGATTAGCCACCCTTTGCCTTGATGACATATTTGCACACTCTTGGCATTCTCTCAACCAGCTTCACCTGGAATGCTTTTCCAACAGTCTTGAAGGAGTTTCCACATATGCTGAACACTTGTTGTCTGCTTTTCCTTCACTCTGCGGTCCAACTCACCCCAAACCATCTCAATTGTCAGGTGATTGTGGAGGACTGGTCATCTGATGCAGCACTCTATCACTCTCCTTCTTGGTCAAATAGCCTTTACACTGCCTGGAGGTGTGTTGGGTCATTGTCCTGTTGAAAAACAAATGATAGTCCCACTAAGCACAAACCACATGGGATTGCGTATCGCTGTAAAATGCTGTGATAGCCATGCTGGTTAAGTGTGCCTTGAATTCTAAGTAATCAAGACAGTGTCACCAGCAAAGCACCCCCACACCATCACACCTCCTTCTCCATGCTTCAATGGTGGGAACCATACATGCATAGATCATCCGTTCACCTACTCTGCGTCTCACAAAGACACAGCGGTTGGAACAAAAAAATTCAAATCAGACAAAAGGACAGATTTTCACCGGTCTAAAGTCAATTTGTTGTGTTTCTTGCCCAAAACAAGTCTGTTCTTCTTATTGGTGTCCTTTAGTAGTGGTTTCTTTGCAGCAGTTTGGCTATGAAGGCCTGATTCACACAGTCTCCTCTGAACAGTTGTTGAGATGTGTCATTTCTGAAGCATTTATTTGGGCTGCAATTTGAGGTGCAGTTAACTCTAATGAACTTATCCTCTGCAGCAGAGGTAACTCTGGTTCTTCCTTTCCTGTGGCGGTCCTCATGAGAGCCAGTTTCATTACAGCACTTGATGGTTTTTGGCGACTGCACTTGAAGAAACTTTGAAAGTTCTTGAAATGTTCAGGATTGACTGACCTTCATGTCTTAAAGTAATGATGGACTGTCGTTTCTCTTATCTTATTTGAGCTGTTCTTGCCAGAATATGGACCTGGTCTTTTACCAAATAAGGCTATATTCTGTATACCACTAACCTTATCACAAATGCAGCAAATGAAATTCCTGATATTTGAAATGCATTCCAGGTGACTAAATCATTAAGCTGGTTGAGACAATACCAAGAATGGGCAAAGCTGTCATCAAGGAAAAGGGTGGCTACTATATATAATATACATTTTGATTTGTTTAACACTCTTTTGTTACTACATGATTCCATATGTGTTATTTCAATGTAGAAAATAATAAAAATAAAGAAAAACACTTCATGAGTAGGTGTTCTATATATATATATATATATAATTTTTTTGAAAGTCGTGTGCCATCAGGTGCCATTTCTAAACTGTTGTGTCCCAGTGAAACCTGACACCGTGGTAGACTGTAACCTCAAGACCAGGCTTGTCCTAGTGATGATTGATTCTGATGCTCCTTGACAACCCATTTGTGTCTCCCTACGTCCTCTCCTCTCGTCTCATCTCGTCTCCTCACCTCTCCACTCCTCTCGTCTCCTCTCCTCTCCTCTCATCTCCTCTCCTCTCGTCTCGTCTCCTCACCTCTCCTCTCGTCTCCTCTCCTCTCCTCTGCTCTACTCTCCTCTCGTCTCATCTCGTCTCCTCACCTCTCCTCTCCTCTCGTCTCGTCTCCTCACCTCTCCTCTCGTATCCTCACCTCTCATCTCTTCTCGTCTCCTCTCATCTCGTCTCCTCTCCTCTCATCTCGTCTCCTCACCTCTCCTCTCGTCTCGTCTCCTCACCTCTCATCTCCTCTCATCTCATCTCCTCTCGTCTCCTCACCTCTCCTCTCGTCTCCTCTCCTCTCATCTCCTCTCGTCTCCTCTCCTCTCCTCTCGTCTCGTCTCGTCTCCTCCTCACCTCTCCTCTCGTCTCCTCACCTCTCCTCTACCCTCGCGTCTCGTCTCCTCTCCTCTCGTCTCCTCACCTCTCATCTCCTCTCATCTCGTCTCCTCTCCTCTCTCTCTCTCTTCCTCCTTTCCCCCCTCCTTCATGTTCTCTCTATTCTATTGCCTTTTGATGAAAGGCCAGTAGAGATGACATTGAACAAAGGCTACAGTATTATAGGGCTCAATTACAGCAGCAAAAAGCACCACTGTATTATAAAGCCCTCCATCAAAATAATTGTGTTCCAAAGAGTAAAGAGCATTATAAACCTGGGCTTTCGCTCTGCTGTGTTTGTATCCGCACAACCAGTCCAGGCCTCCTAGTCCCAGGTGTGTTATTACTGGGATTTGTTTTCTGGTCTCCTGGAATAGCAGCAGCAAGTGAGAGTTGGCTGGCAGCCAAGGTTGTGTTGATTAGGGTATTCATTAGGGTGCAAATGTGTTGTTTGTGAGTGTATGACGATGCTCTGTGTGCTCAGTGGAGCTAAAAGAGGGAGAGTAGAGAGGTACAGTTTAGTGCAAGACAGAGGGATACAGGAAGTAGTGAGGCTGCAGAAGGCAGAGAGAGACAGGAAGTGGTGAGGCTGCAGAAGGCAGAGAGAGACAGGAAGTGGTGAGGCTGCAGAAGGCAGAGAGAGATGGGAAGTGGTGACGCTGCAGAAGACACAGTGAGACAGGAAGTGGTGAGGCTGCAGAGGTAGGATAATAGAAAACATGACCATGACAAACCAGTCTGTCTTTTTTGCTTGAGACATTTCTTTCAATGTGAAATATAGTGTTCTAGGCTTTTCCTTCCATCCAGAAGGCTGTTTCAATTTGACCTTTACTGACTTGTACCTAACCTTCTTCCTCTACATTCTCCGTCTCCTTCTCATTCCTCTTTCTTCCACTTCTCCTTCCCATTCACTCTTCCCCTCCCCCATCCCCTCCCTCCACCCCCTTCCTCTCTCAGGTGCGTACCTGGTCCCGTACTTCATCCTCCTCATCCTCATCGGGATCCCTCTGTTCTTCCTGGAACTGGCGGTGGGACAGAGGATTAGGAGAGGCAGCATTGGGGTGTGGAACTACGTTTACCCTCAGCTAGGAGGCATCGGGGTCTCCAGTCTAATGGTGAGAGGCTTGCACACACACACACTAAAGGACTGTGGCGGTCATGACATTTTGTCAGCCGGTGAATGTCGTGCAAATAACTGCTGGTCTCGTGGTACATGACCGTTAATTACAATAAACACGTTTAGCATCTCTAGGCTTTGAGCCACTGTTGCGGACCTTTAGCACATCTACGTTTTTAAAAGTCTAATACATCTTTGAATGTAGCCTAGCCTACATTTGAATGTAGCCTACACCATCACACAATAAATCCATTATTTATTTAAGCAGGTTTAAAGAAATGTTATGATAGGAAGAAAATTGTAGCTATTTCAGAAGAACAGAATAGCATATTCTGAGACGACCTTATGTTGGGCCCTGATCTATGGCTATGCCATAGGCTGTGGGCTACTTTAGTTGTAAGTCGCTCTGGATAAGAGCGTCTGCTAAATGACTTAAATGTAAATGTAATGTAGTTCATTTAGCAGACAAGATTGGTTTTCATTCCTGTAGTATCATTTTATAGTAAGAAGAATAAAATTGAACATAGCTGAATAAAATATAAAATATTGTTTTTCCCAAACGATTTCTGAGGGAATAATATAATAATAAAGCCTACTAATGTACAGTACACACATACTCATTCAAGGGTTTCTTTATTTTTACTATTTTCTACATTGTATAATTATCATGACACAAGGTCAGACCCAGATGTAGACACAGGAGGCAGATGGTTGGAGTCTTACAATCTTAATTAATCCAAAAGGAGTAGGCAAGAGAATGGTTGTGGACAGGCAAAAAGGTCAAAACCAGATCAGAGTCTAGGAGGTACAGAGTGGCAGGCTCGTGGTCAAGGCAGGCAGAATGGTCAGGCAGGCGGGTACAAAGTCCAGAAACAGGCAAGGGTCAAAACCAGGAGGATTAGAAAAAGGAGAAATGCAAAAAGCAGGAGAAAGAGAAAACCACTGGTTGACTTGGAAATATACAAGACAAACTGGCACAGAGAGACAGGAAACACAGGGATGAATACACTGGGGAAAATCAGCGACACCTGGAGGGGGTGGAGACAGTCACAAGAACAGGTGAAACAGATCAGGGCGTACCCCACCTGTCGTCCTACCTGGGTGCATACCTGGCTGACCGGGGTGCCGGCGGTGGAATTGGCGATGAGGGCCAGGTCCAGGATGTCTTTAGCAGGTTTCCAGGTCTAGGTTGGCTCGCTCCGACTGACTGTTGGTTTGGGGATGGAATCCGGATGACAGGTTGGCCGACTGCCCAATAAGGGTGCAGAATGCCTTCCAGAATTGAGACGAGAACTGAGGACCCCGATCAGAGACCATGTCTACCGGGAGTCCGTGGATCCGGAAGACATGCTGCATCATAAGCTGAGCCGTCTCCTTGGCAGAAGGTAGTTTGGGGTAGTTTGGGGAGAGGGATGAAATGGGCGGCCTTGGAAAACCGGTCGACTACCGTCAGAATGACAGTGTTGCCATCAGACGGAGGAAGCCCAGTGACAAAGTCCAGAGATATATGAGACCAGGGACGATGAGGGACCAGTAGTGGCTGCAGGAGGACAGAAGGAGCTTGCAGTGGAGTCTTGTTTTGAGCACACACTGGGCATGAGGCGATGAAGGCTGAGACATCAGGAACCATTGTGGGCCACCAGAAGCGTTGTCTAAGGAAGGCTGATGTACGACGGGACCCTGGATGACAGGTCAGCCTGGAGGAATAAGCCCATTCCAGGAACCGGGACTGGACTTGATTAGGGACAAAAATCCGGTTAGCCAGGCTCCCTTCAGGTCCAGGCTGGGATCGTTGTGCCTCCCGGATCAGGTTCTCAATACCCCAATCCACAGTGTCAGCAAGGCATGAGGTAGGGAGAATGGTTTCAGAGGTCGAGGGTGTGGCAAAGGAACTGTATAGGCGGAGAGGGCATCAGGCTTCACATTCTTTGACCCTGGGCAGTAGGAAATGCTGAAGTTGAATCTGGTAAACAAGTGGGCCCACCGTGCCTGCCTGGAGTTGAGGCGCTTGGCTGTACGGAAATATTCCAGGTTTTTATGGTCGGTCCAGACCAGGAATGGCTGGCTGCCATCTTCACCGCCACAGGAGTTCTCGTTTGCCAACATCGTAGTTCCTTTCAGCAGGATTGAGACGATGGTACAGGAAGGCACAGGGATGAAGCTTCTGGTCCTGGGCAGATCGCTGGGACAGGATGGCCCCCACTCCAACAACCGAAGCATCCACTTCCACCACAAATTGACGCGAGGGGTCCAGATGGATGAGGATGGGTGCTGTTGTGAACCGATGCTTCAGGTCCACAAAGACTTTGTCGACATCTGGAGACCATTTGAATGGCAAATAAACAGGGGGAAATCAGCGACACCTGGAGAGGGTGGAGACAATCACAAGGACAGGTGAAACAGATCAGGGCGTGACAAGAATCATAGTGAAGACATCAAAACTATGAAATAACACATATGGAATCATGTAGTAACCAAAAAAGTGTTAAACAAATCAAATATATTTTATATTTTAGATTCTTCAAAGTAGTCACCCTTTGCCTTGATGACAGCTTTGCACACTCTTGGCAAAAAAGCAAACTCGGCTCCATCCTTCATTGAGGCAGATGGCTTGTTCCTAACAAAACCCTTTGGTATTGCCAACCACTTGAATAACGTTTTTGTTGACAAGATTAGCAAACTTAGGCCTGAAATGCAAACAACAAATGCTAAGCCTTCAGCACTGTAGTTTGAGTTCTACAAAGTGGGTGTGGAAGAGGTGAAACAATTGTAGCTGTCTATGAATGAGGACAAACCACCTGGTACCCACAAAGGTTGGGACACAGTTCAGACACTCATCGGTACAAGACATGTAACCAGAGGTCTCTTCATAGTTCCCAGGTTCAGAACAGAGGCTGGGAATCACACGTTATTTAAATAGAGCCATGACCACATGGAACTTTATGCCATCCCAGGTAACTCAAGCTAGCAATAAAACCAGATTAAAAACCAGATAAAATAACACTTTACTGCACAAACGGGACTGTGAAGAGACACTGCCATTTTATTTAAAAAAATATTATAATTTGCCCTGTATTATGTATTAGACCTAGATCATGTGTGTATTAAATGTATGTATTTCAGTCCTTGACTAATAGTGTTCTGTACTATGTCTTATGTCATCTTTCATGTGGACCCCAAGAAGAGTACGGCTAATGGGGGATCCTAATAAGTACAAAATGCCAAATATGCCTTCTGGCAACGCTAGAATAGAAATCTTTATTGTTCTCCAATGAGCAGCCAAGTCTGTCTCAAACATATACCATTCACCAGGACACGAAACAGCAGTTTTGATGTCATTGTCTCAGTTTACCTGACAGACGTGTGGTCTGATGAAACATTTTGCGTCCCTCAGAAGGCCTACCCACATTAGTGTCTCTAGAGAGTTCAAAGTAGACTGACATACAGACGTCAGCACTACCAGTCGCTTTCATCTGTCAAATGTCACACTCCTCCATCCTCAGTACTCTCAGGCAGAGGCTTCTGTCCAGGAGAAGATGTGCGCTCTGGATGTCTATGTTGCTATGTGGCTAACTGAAGGACCAAGAAGCTAGCCTGTCTGTCAAATACAGTTGGCTTTAGAGCTCAGGTTACTCACCACAATCACATCTGCAATGTCCACAGTCAGCCAGCCAGCCAGTCAGTCAGCGAGTCAGTAAGCCAAACAGTCAGTGAGTCAGCCAAACAGTCAGTGAGTCAGCCAGTGAGTCAGTCAGCTAGTGAGTCAGTCAGCCAGTGAGTCAGTCAGCCAGAAAGTCAGTGAGTCAGTCAGCCAGTCAGTCTGTAGTCAGTCATTCAGTCAGTGAGTCAGCCAAACAGTCAGTGAGTCAGCGAATCAGCCATTCAGTGAGTCAGTCAGTGAGTACGCCAATCAGTCAGCCAGTCAGTCAGTCAGTCAGCCAGTCAGTCAGTGAGTCAGCCAAACAGTCAGTGAGTCAGCGAGTCAGTCAGCTAGTGAGTCAATCAGCCAGTGAGTCAGTTAGTCAGTCAGTCAGACTATAGATCTCAGGGCACTCACCACACTCACATCTGCTACAGCCAGCCAGTCAGTCAGTGAGTGACTCAGTGAGTGAGTCAGTAAGTCGGTGAGTCTTGTGTCTGTGAGTCAGTCAGCCAGTCAGTCAGCCAATGAGTCAGTCAGCCAATGAGTCAGTCAGTCTGTGAGTCAGCCAGCCAGTCAGTCAGACTTTAGATCTCAGGGCACTCACCACGCTCACATCTACTACAGCCAGTCAGTCAGTCAGTGACACAGTCAGTCTGTAGTCAGTCAGTCTGTCAGTGAGTCCATTATTCGGTCAGTCTGTAGTCAGCCAGGCCCATGCAGCCCTGGTCCAGTGAGGTGCTAGCATGGATAATGTAACATAGGCCAACATTTAGTCAGTCAGTGAGTCAGTCCGCCAGTCAGTCAGTGAGTAAGTCAGTCAGTGAGTCAGTGAGTCAGTCAGTCAGTCAGTCAGTCAGTCAGTCAGTCAGTCAGTCAGTGAGTAAGTAAGTAAGTCAGTCAGTCAGTCAGTCAGCCAGTGAGTCAGTCAGTGAGTCAATCAGCCATTCAGTCAGCCAGTCAGCCAGCCAGTCAATCAGTCAGCCAATCAGTCAGTCAGCCAGTGAGTAAGTCAGTCACTCAGAGTCAGTCAGTAAGTTAATAAGTTAATAAGTCAGTCAGTCAGTCAGGGATTAAGTCAATCAATCAGCGAGTCAGTCTTTCAGTCAGTCAGTCAGTCAGTGGCACAGTCAGCCAGTAAACCAGTCAGTCAGTCAATCAATCAGTCAGTCAGTCTTTCAGTCAGTCAGTCAGTCAGTGGCACAGTCAGCCAGTAAACCAGTCAGTCAGTCAATCAATCAGCGAGTCAGTCTTTCAGTCAGTCAGTCAGTCAGTGGCACAGTCAGCCAGTAAACCAGTCAGTCAGTCAGTCAGTCAGTTAGTGACAGTAAGTCAGTCAGTTAGTGACACAGTCAGTCACGCAGTCAGTCATTCAGTCAGACAGCCAGTTAGTGACACAGTCAGTCAGTCACTCAGTCAGTCAGTCAGCCAGTCAACCAGTCAGTTAGTGACACAGTCAATCAGTCAGTCACTTAGTCAGTCAGTCAGCCACACAGTCAGTCAGTCAGTCAGTTAGTGACACAGTCAGTCAGTCATTCCGTCTGTAGTCAGTCAGTATCTAATAGCTAGCATAGCAATGAAGCATTGTATTGGGCACACATCTTAGAATGAAGCATTGTATTGGGCACACATCTTAGAATGAAGCATTGTATTGGGCACACATCTTAGAATGAAGCATTGTATTGGGCACACATCTTAGAATGAAGCATTGTATTGGGCACACATCTTAGAATGAAGCATTGTATTGGGCACACATCTTAGAATGAAGCATTGTATTGGGCACACATCTTAGAATGAAGCATTGTATTGGGCACACATCTTAGAATGAAGCATTGTATTGGGCACACATCTTAGAATGAAGCATTGTATTGGACACACATCTTAGAATGAAGCATTGTATTGGGCACACATCTTAGAATGAAGCATTGTATTGGGCACACATCTTAGAATGAAGCATTGTATTGGGCACACATCTTAGAATGAAGCATTGTATTGGGCACACATCTTAGAATGAAGCATTGTATTGGGCACACATCTTAGAATGAAGCATTGTATTGGGCACACATCTTAGAATGAAGCATTGTATTGGGCACACATCTTAGAATGAAGCATTGTATTGGGCACACATCTTAGAATGAAGCATTGTATTGGGCACACATCTTAGAATGAAGCATTGTATTGGGCACACATCTTAGAATGAAGCATTGTATTGGGCACACATCTTAGAATGAAGCATTGTATTGGGCACACATCTTAGAATGAAGCATTGTATTGGGCACACATCTTAGAATGAAGCATTGTATTGGGCACACATCTTAGAATGAAGCATTGTATTGGGCACACATCTTAGAATGAAGCATTGTATTGGGCACACATCTTAGAATGAAGCATTGTATTGGACACACATCTTAGAATGAAGCATTGTATTGGACACACATCTTAGAATGAAGCATTGTATTGGGCACACATCTTAGAATGAAGCATTGTATTGGACACACATCTTAGAATGAAGCATTGTATTGGGCACACATCTTAGAATGAAGCATTGTATTGGGCACACATCTTAGAATGAAGCATTGTATTGGGCACACATCTTAGAATGAAGCATTGTATTGGGCACACATCTTAGAATGAAGCATTGTATTGGGCACACATCTTAGAATGAAGCATTGTATTGGGCACACATCTTAGAATGAAGCATTGTATTGGACACACATCTTAGAATGAAGCATTGTATTGGACACACATCTTAGAATGAAGCATTGTATTGGGCACACATCTTAGAATGAAGCATTGTATTGGGCACACATCTTAGAATGAAGCATTGTATTGGGCACACATCTTAGAATGAAGCATTGTATTGGACACACATCTTAGAATGAAGCATTGTATTGGACACACATCTTAGAATGAAGCATTGTATTGGGCACACATCTTAGAATGAAGCATTGTATTGGGCACACATCTTAGAATGAAGCATTGTATTGGGCACACATCTTAGAATGAAGCATTGTATTGGGCACACATCTTAGAATGAAGCATTGTATTGGGCACACATCTTAGAATGAAGCATTGTATTGGGCACACATCTTAGAATGAAGCATTGTATTGGACACACATCTTAGAATGAAGCATTGTATTGGACACACATCTTAGAATGAAGCATTGTATTGGGCACACATCTTAGAATGAAGCATTGTATTGGACACACATCTTAGAATGAAGCATTGTATTGGACACACATCTTAGAATGAAGCATTGTATTGGGCACACATCTTAGAATGAAGCATTGTATTGGGCACACATCTTAGAATGAAGCATTGTATTGGGCACACATCTTAGAATGAAGCATTGTATTGGGCACACATCTTAGAATGAAGCATTGTATTGGGCACACATCTTAGAATGAAGCATTGTATTGGGCACACATCTTAGAATGAAGCATTGTATTGGACACACATCTTAGAATGAAGCATTGTATTGGACACACATCTTAGAATGAAGCATTGTATTGGGCACACATCTTAGAATGAAGCATTGTATTGGACACACATCTTAGAATGAAGCATTGTATTGGACACACATCTTAGAATGAAGCATTGTATTGGACACACATCTTAGAATGAAGCATTGTATTGGACACACATCTTAGAATGAAGCATTGTATTGGGCACACATCTTAGAATGAAGCATTGTATTGGACACACATCTTAGAATGAAGCATTGTATTGGACACACATCTTAGAATGAAGCATTGTATTGGGCACACATCTTAGAATGAAGCATTGTATTGGGCACACATCTTAGAATGAAGCATTGTATTGGGCACACATCTTAGAATGAAGCATTGTATTGGACACACATCTTAGAATGAAGCATTGTATTGGACACACATCTTAGAATGAAGCATTGTATTGGACACACATCTTAGAATGAAGCATTGTATTGGGCACACATCTTAGAATGAAGCATTGTATTGGACACACATCTTAGAATGAAGCATTGTATTGGACACACATCTTAGAATGAAGCATTGTATTGGACACACATCTTAGAATGAAGCATTGTATTGGGCACACATCTTAGAATGAAGCATTGTATTGGACACACATCTTAGAATGAAGCATTGTATTGGACACACATCTTAGAATGAAGCATTGTATTGGACACACATCTTAGAATGAAGCATTGTATTGGGCACACATCTTAGAATGAAGCATTGTATTGGACACACATCTTAGAATGAAGCATTGTATTGGACACACATCTTAGAATGAAGCATTGTATTGGGCACACATCTTAGAATGAAGCATTGTATTGGACACACATCTTAGAATGAAGCATTGTATTGGACACACATCTTAGAATGAAGCATTGTATTGGACACACATCTTAGAATGAAGCATTGTATTGGGCACACATCTTAGAATGAAGCATTGTATTGGGCACACATCTTAGAATGAAGCATTGTATTGGGCACACATCTTAGAATGAAGCATTGTATTGGGCACACATCTTAGAATGAAGCATTGTATTGGACACACATCTTAGAATGAAGCATTGTATTGGACACACATCTTAGAATGAAGCATTGTATTGGACACACATCTTAGAATGAAGCATTGTATTGGGCACACATCTTAGAATGAAGCATTGTATTGGACACACATCTTAGAATGAAGCATTGTATTGGACACACATCTTAGAATGAAGCATTGTATTGGACACACATCTTAGAATGAAGCATTGTATTGGGCACACATCTTAGAATGAAGCATTGTATTGGACACACATCTTAGAATGAAGCATTGTATTGGACACACATCTTAGAATGAAGCATTGTATTGGACACACATCTTAGAATGAAGCATTGTATTGGACATGCATTCTAAGCAGTACTCTACTATAGCTATTGGAAATTGCAGACAGTGCAGGAGGTCCTATACAGTACTATGCAGTGCTGAGGCAGTGAGGATTGAGGTGTTAGGTTTGAGGGTTGAGGCGGCAGGACATGAGGCATTGAGGTGTGAAGTGTAAGGTTTGAGGGTTGAGGTGGGAGGGCACGAGGCATTAAGGCGTAAGGTTTGAGGTGTTAGGCTTGAGGGTTGAGGCGGGAGGGCACGAGGCATTGAGGTGTGAGGCGTAAGGTTTGAGGTGTTAGGCTTGAGGGTTGAGGCGGGAGGGCACGAGGCATTGAGCTGTGAGGCGTAAGGTTTGAGGTGTTAGGCTTGAGTTTTGAGGTGTGAGGTTTAAGGCGTGAGGGCCTGAGGCTTGAAGCAGTGAGGCGTGAATGTTGAAGCGTGAGGGTTGAGCCTGGATAGTTGAGGCGTGAGGTTTGAGGCGTGAGGCATGAGGGTTGAGGCGTGAGAGTTTCAGGCATGAGGGTTGAGGCGTGAGGGTTAAGGTGTGAGGGTTTCAGGCATGATTGAGGCGTGAGGGTTGAGGTGTGAGGGTTTCAGGCATGATTGAGGCGTGAGGGTTGAGGTGTGAGGGTTTCAGGCATGAGAGTTGAGGCATGGGGGTTGAGGCAGTGAGGTGTGAGGGTTGAGGCGTGAGGGTTTCAGGCATGAAGGTTGAGGGTTGAGGCAGGCTGGATGGACCTGGATGTTTATGTACTTACACTAGCATACCAGGTGAGGCGTTATTCATATTCATACTAGCCTACCACTTAGAATGACACCATTATGCTCCTATTGATATTAGAATGTAACCACTGCAGATAAATCAGTCCCGCAGGCTCTGCTGCAGAGGCAGATAAACAGTCAGCCAGGCTCTGCTGCAGAGGCAGATAGACAGTCAGCCAGGCTCTGCTGCAGAGGCAGATAAACAGTCAGCCAGGCCCTGCTGCAGAGGCAGATAGACAGTCAGCCAGGCTCTGCTGCAGAGGCAGATAGACAGTCAGCCAGGCCCTGCTGCAGAGGCAGATAGACAGTCAGCCAGGCCCTGCTGCAGAGGCAGATAGACAGTCAGCCAGGCTCTGCTGCAGAGGCAGATAGACAGTCAGCCAGGCCCTGCTGCAGAGGCAGATAGACAGTCAGCCAGGCTCTGCTGCAGAGGCAGATAGACAGTCAGCCAGGCCCTGCTGCAGAGGCAGATAGACAGTCAGTCAGGCTCTGCTGCAGAGGCAGATAGACAGTCAGCCAGGCTCTGCTGCAGAGGCAGATAGACAGTCAGCCAGGCTCTGCTGCAGAGGCAGATAGACAGTCAGCCAGGCTCTGCTGCAGAGGCAGATAGACAGTCAGCCAGGCCCTGCTGCAGAGGCAGATAGACAGTCAGTCAGGCTCTGCTGTAGAGGCAGATAGACAGTCAGCCAGGCTCTGCTGCAGAGGCAGATATACAGTCAGTCAGGCTCTGCTGCAGAGGCAGATAGACAGTCAGCCAGGCCCTGCTGCAGAGGCAGATAGACAGTCAGCCAGGCTCTGCTGCAGAGGCAGATAGACAGTCAGCCAGGCTCTGCTGCAGAGGCAGATAGACAGTCAGCCAGGCCCTGCTGCAGAGGCAGGTAGACAGTCAGCCAGGCTCTGCTGCAGAGGCAGATATACAGTCAGTCAGGCTCTGCTGCAGAGGCAGATAGACAGTCAGCCAGGCTCTGCTGCAGAGGCAGATAGACAGTCAGCCAGGCTCTGCTGCAGAGGCAGATATACAGTCAGTCAGGCTCTGCTGCAGAGGCAGATAGACAGTCAGCCAGGCTCTGCTACAGAGGCAGATAGACAGTCAGCCAGGCTCTGCTGCAGAGGCAGATAGACAGTTGGGTTGAGATAGGCTGGATGTAACCTTAGACAGTGAGGGTTGAGATAGGCTGAAAGAACCTGGGACAGTGAGGGTTGAGATAGGCTGGATGTAACCTGGGACAGTGAGGGTTGAGATAGGCTGGATGTAACCTGGGGCAGTGAGAGTTGAGATAGGCTGGATGTAACCTGGGACAGTGAGGGTTGAGATAGGCTGGATGTAACCTGGGACAGTGAGGGTTTAGATAGGCTGGATGTAACCTGGGACAGTGAGAGTTGAGATAGGCTGGATGTAACCTGGGACAGTGAGGGTTGAGATAGGCTGGATGTAACCTGGGACAGTGAGGGTTGAGATAGGCTGGATGTAACCTGGGACAGTGAGGGTTTAGATAGTCTGGATGTAACCTGGGACAGTGAGAGTTGAGATAGGCTGGATGTAACCTGGGGCAGTGAGGGTTGAGATAGGCTGGATGTAACCTGGGACAGTGAGGGTTTAGATAGTCTGGATGTAACCTGGGACAGTGAGAGTTGAGATAGGCTGGATGTAACCTGGGACAGTGAGGGTTGAGATAGGCTGGATGTAACCTGGGACAGTGAGGGTTGAGATAGGCTGGATGTAACCTGGGACAGTGAGAGTTGAGATAGGCTGGATGTAACCTGGGACAGTGAGGGTTGAGATAGGCTGGATGTAACCTGGGACAGTGAGGGTTTAGATAGGCTGGATGTAACCTGGGACAGTGAGAGTTGAGATAGGCTGGATGTAACCTGGGACAGTGAGGGTTGAGATAGGCTGGATGTAACCTGGGACAGTGAGGGTTGAGATAGGCTGGATGTAACCTGGGACAGTGAGGGTTTAGATAGTCTGGATGTAACCTGGGACAGTGAGAGTTGAGATAGGCTGGATGTAACCTGGGGCAGTGAGGGTTGAGATAGGCTGGATGTAACCTGGGACAGTGAGGGTTTAGATAGTCTGGATGTAACCTGGGACAGTGAGAGTTGAGATAGGCTGGATGTAACCTGGGACAGTGAGGGTTGAGATAGGCTGGATGTAACCTGGGACAGTGAGGGTTTAGATAGGCTGGATGTAACCTGGGACAGTGAGGGTTGAGATAGGCTGGATGTAACCTGGGACAGTGAGGGTTTAGATAGGCTGGATGTAACCTGGGACAGTGAGGGTTGAGATAGGCTGGATGTAACCTGGGACAGTGAGGGTTGAGATAGGCTGGATGTAACCTGGGACAGTGAGAGTTGAGATAGGCTGGATGTAACCTGGGACAGTGAGGGTTGAGATAGGCTGGATGTAACCTGGGACAGTGAGGGTTGAGATAGGCTGGATGTAACCTGGGACAGTGAGAGTTGAGATAGGCTGGATGTAACCTGGGGCAGTGAGAGTTGAGATAGGCTGGATGTAACCTGGGACAGTGAGGGTTGAGATAGGCTGGATGTAACCTGGGACAGTGAGGGTTTAGATAGGCTGGATGTAACCTGGGACAGTGAGAGTTGAGATAGGCTGGATGTAACCTGGGACAGTGAGGTTTGAGATAGGCTGGATGTAACCTGGGACAGTGAGGGTTGAGATAGGCTGGATGTAACCTGGGACAGTGAGGGTTGAGATAGGCTGGATGTGACCTGGGACAGTGAGGGTTGAGATAGGCTGGATGTGACCTGGGACAGTGAGGGTTGAGATAGGCTGGATGTAACCTGGGACAGTGAGGGTTTAGATAGGCTGGATGTAACCTGGGACAGTGAGGGTTTAGATAGTCTGGATGTGACACCACGAGCTCCGCTCTGCTCTGGAGCTATAAATACATAGAGGCCTAGAACACACAGAGGACTTTAATTATTCAGAGAAACTTCAGCTGTGGGCTGTGAGTGTCTGAGAGTGAATCACAGAGAAAAGCCCATTCATATGATAGCATTTCCTGTGTAGCTTTCTGTTGGTCTTTGCGTGTCGGCCAGGAAAGCCATATGTATGTGTAACCAGCTAGACGACACCACCGTTTGGTTGATGGAAACTCTGATATGCTATGGGTTTCCCAAAACACAGCCCTATCACATAAAAAGTGGTAAGGATTTGTTTTACCCTTCTCTCTCTGTCTCTCTCCAGGTGTGTGGCTTCGTGGGCCTGTACTACAACGTGATCATCGGCTGGAGTATCTTCTACTTCTTCCAGTCCTTCCAGTACCCGCTGCCCTGGGCAGAGTGCCCAATCAGAGTGGTCAACGGGAGCCAAGCCAGTAGGGTCACACAAGCAGCACAGTTTAGAACAGTACAGCAAATGAGAACACAGCGAGACACAGTACAGCATCCTGTAGTATAACACAGAACATCATCAGAGTAATAATCACTTCATATGACACCGCAGCACGTTATATGACATCATATCACGTCATATAATATCACAGTACAGCACGTCATATGACATCACAGTACGTCATATGACATCACAGTACGTCATATGACATCACAGTACGTCATATGACATCACAGTACGTCATATGACATCACAGTACGTCATATGACATCACAGTACGTCATATGACATCACAGTACGTCATATGACATCACAGCACATCATATGACATCACAGCGTGTCATATGACATCACAGCACGTCATATGACATCACAGTACGTCATATGACATCACAGGACGTCATATGACATCACATCACGTCATATAACATCACAGCACATCATATGACATCACATCATATGACATCACATCATATGACATCACAGTACATCATATGACATCACAGCACATCATATGACATAATAATAATATGCCATTTAGCAGACGCTTTTATCCAAAGCGACTTACAGTCATGTGTGCATACATTCTACGTATGGGTGGTCCCGGGAATCGAACCCACTACCCTGGCGTTACAAGCGCCATGCTCTACCAACTGAGCTACAGAACCATCACATCATATAACATCACAGCACATCATATAACATCACAGTACATCATATGACATCACAGCACATCATATGACATCACATCATATAACATCACAGCACATCATATGACATCACATCATATAACATCACGGTACATAAATGTCAACCACTGTGCAGTACAGCGTGGCTGAGATCTTGGGTACAGCTGAATACACCACACTACGTTACATTTTGCTACATTGGCCTACTGTAGTTTTCCATTTACTGTGCCTGCTCAGTACTGTATAGTCAACAATACATTACATCAAATAATATGATGTTTTACTGTTATATATAGTGAACAGCTGGTAATCTGCTGGTTGAGCAGAGAGAGGATGAGGTGGGATGCAGTCAGAACAGAGCTGGGATGGCTCTATACTTAATCTGACCTAAGAGGGCAGGTGTGATGATGCGTACTGTCAGGAGGTATGGCCCAGTCTCTGAGTACCCAGCATGCCCTGCGATGACGGCAGGCAGCACATAGCAATCCAGACAGAGTCAGGGACCTTACGTCAGCATTAACACGCATTAGCTCTTCCATGTTAGCATGCTAGTCTTAGGTCCCACACTGACCTTATGTTAGCATGATAGTCTTAGCTCCCACAGCGGCCTCTATGCAGATATTAACTATGTATACTTCACAGCTGTATATTTCGTACTTTCTCCCCCCTCTTTGCACACTCCCATATCTCCCTCTCCCCTCCTATCTTCCCCCGTCTCCCTTCTCACCTCCCTCCCTCCGCCGCCTCCCTCTAGTCATCGAGCCGGAGTGTGAAAAGTCTTCTGCCACCACCTACTTCTGGTACCGGCAAACCCTGAACATCACCAGCACCATCGAGCACAGTGGAGGCCTCAACTGGAGAATGACCCTGTCCCTGTTCGCCGCCTGGCTCATCGTCTGTCTGGCAGTGATCAAGGGTATCCAGTCATCTGGGAAGGTAACAGGCCGAGAGCTATTTTATAGATCTGTGTGTGTGTATACACGTGCATATATGTACTATATATATATACTATCTGAAGGTACTGTATATATACTATCTGAAGGTACTGTATATATACTATCTGAAGGTACTATACATACTATCTGAAGGTATTGTATATATACTATCTGAAAGTACTGTATATATACTATCTGAAAGTACTGTATATATACTATCTGAAGGTATTGTATATATACTATCTGAAAGTACTGTATATATACTATCTGAAAGTACTGTATATATACTATCTGAAAGTACTGTATATATACTATCTGAAAGTACTGTATATATACTATCTGAAAGTACTGTATATATACTATCTGAAGGTATTGTATATATACTATCTGAAAGTACTGTATATATACTATCTGAAAGTACTGTATATATACTATCTGAAAGTACTGTATATATACTATCTGAAGGTATTGTATATATACTATCTGAAAGTACTGTATATATACTATCTGAAAGTACTGTATATATACTATCTGAAAGTACTGTATATATACTATCTGAAAGTACTGTATATATACTATCTGAAAGTACTGTATATATACTATCTGAAAGTACTGTATACAGTGCATTCGGAAAGTATTCCGACTTTTTTATGTTACAGCCTAAAATCGAAATTCTAAAATCGATTAAATTTCTTCATGAATCTACGCACAATACCCAACAATGAAAAAGGCAAAAATTGGTTTCTAGACATTTTCTATGTATGTATATATAAAATAAAAACTGAAATATCACATTTATATAGTAAGTATTCAGACCCTTTACTCAGTACTTTGTTGAAGCACCTTTTTGGCAGCCATTACAGCCTCGAGTCTTGGGTATGACGCTACCAGCTTGGCACACCTGTATTTGGGAAGTTTCTCCCATTCTTCTCTGCAGATCCTCTCAACCTCTGTTAGGTTGGATGGGGAGAGATGCTGCACAGCTATTTTCAGGTCTCTCAGAGATGTTTGATTGGGTTCAAGTCCGGGCTCTGGCTGGGCCACTCAAGAACATTCAGAGACTTGTCCCGAAACCACTCCTAATTTGTCTTGGCTGTGTGCTTAGGGTCATTGTCCTGATGGAAGGTGAACCTTTGTCCCCGTCTGAGGTCCTGGGTGCTCTGAAGCAGGTTTTCATCAAGGATCTCTGTACTTTGCTCCATTCATTGTTCCCTCAGTCCTGACTAGTCTCCCAGTCCCTGCCGCTGAAAAACATTCCCACAGTATGATGCTGCCACCACCATGCTTCACCGTAGGGATGGTTCCAGGTTTCCTCCAGACATGATGCTGCAACCACCATGCTTCACCGTAGGGATGGTTCCAGGTTTCCTCCAGACCTGAGGCTTGACATTCAAGCCAAAGAGTTCAATCTTGGTTTCATCAGACCAGAGAATGTTGTTTCTCATGGTCTGAGAGTCTTTAGGTGCCTTTTGGCAAACTTCAAGCGTGCTGTCATGTGGCCACTCTACCATAAAGGCCTGATTGGTGGAGTGCTGCAGAGATGTTTGTCTTTCTGGAAGGTTCTCCCATCTCCACAGAGGAACTCTGATGCTTTCAGAGTAACTATTATGTTCTTGGTCACCTCCCTGACCAAGGTCCTTCTCCACTGATTGGTCAGTTTGGCTGGGCGGCCAGCTCTAGGAAGAGTCTTGGTGTTTCCAAACTTCTTCCATTTAAGAATAATGGAGGCCACTGTGTTCTTGGGGACCTTCATTGGTGTAGAAATGTTTTGGTACCCTTCCCCAGATCTATGCCACGACACAATCCTGTCTCGGAGCTCTACGGACAATTCCTTCGACATCATGGCTTGGTTTTTGCGCTGACATGCACTGTCAACTGTGGGACCTTATATAGACAGGTGTGTGGCTTACCAAATCATGTCTAATCAATTTAATTTACCACAGGTAGACTCCAATCAAGTTGTAGATACATCTCAAGGATGATCAATGGAAACGGGATGTAAACTGAGCTCATTTCCGAGTCTTATAGCAAAGGGTCTGATTACTGTTTTGTTTTTTTTCGCTTTGTCATTATGGGTGGGGTATTGTGTGTAAATTGATGAGGATTTTATTTGATTTTTTTCATCAATTTTAGAATAAGGTTGTAAACGTAACTAAATGTGGAAAAAGTCAAAGGGTCTGAATACTTTCCAAGTGCACCACTGTATGACTGGAAAGGTGCAGGGCCAGGGGCATTGTCTTCCCGACAGACACTGTATGCTGTTGTAACATGATTCTATCTGTGGTAAGACAGTGGGGGGAGGGGTTACAAAAAGAAACACTGGTGTTGTTGAAATTGTTCTGGAAGGTTTAAGCGATCCACTCAATTGTTATTACAGATTATTAAGTGTGCTGGAGTTTTACTTTTTCAAATACAGATATTTTCCTATTGACTTTCTATGTGTAAAATACAGTAGGAAGAGATTCACATCTTGTCGTGTATAAGTATATTCATTTTCATGAGCATTGTTATACTGGCTGAACTGTGACATAGCCTATGGTGAGAAAGGATAAAATGTTAAAGCACAAAATACTATCTTTGTATTATCTTGTGTTGAACAATTCTATATTTGTATTATCTTGTGTTAAACAATTCTATATTTGTATTATCTTGTGTTAAACAATTCTATATTTGTATTATTTGTGTTAAACAATTCTATCTTTCTATTATATTGTGTTGAACAATTCTATCTTTGTATTATCTTGTGTTATGGGAAGGAAGCAAAATTAATGAGCTTAGTTTGAAGAGTCTAGGAGGCACAGTGTTGTTCGATAATATGTTGGCTGGCCAACAACTCCATTGCTGCTATCCCAAATGGTGACCTATTCCCTATATAGTGCACTACATTTAACCAGAGCCCTATGGTAGCGTATTCCCTATTTAGTGCACTACTTTTGACCAGAGCCTTGGTCAAACTTGAGAATAGGGTGCCATTTGTGATTCAACCTAACAAAGTGCTTTCATCTCAGTCCAAACAATGAGTCATGATCACAACACAACAATCCAACCCACATTTTGGAATAGAGAAATATATAACAAGTTCTGACAGTTTGTCTGGATTCAAAATAGCACCTTATTCCCTGTATACTGAGTACAAACATTATTAACACCCACAGTTGTGTCAAGTTGGCTGGATGTCCTTTGGGTGGTGGCCCATGTTGACTCCAATGTTTCCCACAGTTGTGTCAAGTTGGCTGGATGTCCTTTGTGTGGTGGACCATTCTTGATACACATGGGAAACTGTTGAGCATGAAAAACCCAGCAGCGTTGCAGTTCTTGACACAAACCGGTGCGCCTGGCCCCTACTACCATACCCCGTTCAAAGCCACTTAAATCTTTTGTGTTGCCCATTCACCCTCTGAATAGCACACGTACACAATCCATGTCTCAATTGTCTCAAGGCTTAAAAATCCTTCTTTAACCCGTCTCCTCCCCTTCATCTACACTGGATGACGTGGATTTAACAAATGACATCAATAAAGGATCATAGCTTTCACCTGGATTCACCTTGGAATTGTTAGTTAGATTACTTGTTGGTTATTACTGCATTGTCGGAACTAGAAGCACAAGCATTTCGCTACACTCGCATTAACATCTGCATGTGACAAATAAAATGTGATTTGATTTGATTTAACCTGGTCAGTCTATGTCATGGAAAGAGCAGGGGCCATGGTCTAAAGTAATGCCCTGTATAGGGATACAACCTTTTAACATGGGGCTATTATTCAACTATAAATTACCAAAGTTATGATAGATTGCCATAGAGTTTATGTTAATTAGCCACATTTTGAAGATTCCCGGGAACTTTAGTAAACTACATGTGTGTGTGTGTGTGTGTGTGTGTGTGTGTGTGTGTGTGTGTGTGTGTGTGTGTGTGTGTGTGTGTGTGTGTGTGTGTGTGTGTGTGTGTGTGTGTGTGTGTGTGTGTGTGTGTGTGTGTGTGTGTGTGTGTGTGTGTGTGTGTGTGTGTGTGTGTGTGTGTGAGAGTCTGTACGTGTGTGTTTGTTTGTGCAGTGTTTGTGCATGCAAGTGTCCGTCTCAGTGTCTCTGTCTGTTCGAAGCATCACATTACTGTAAGTCGCTTTGGATAAAAGCGTCTGCTAAATGGCATATATTATTATTATTATTATGGTCCCTCTTCACTGTGAGGCCAGACTAGTTTGAGGCAGTATGGTAGTGACCGTGGTAACAGCGTGGTGGTTTCCATGGTAACCGTGTGATTGTGTCCATGGTAACAGTGTGGTGGTGTCCATGGTAACAGTGTGAGGTGTGTACAGTCCTCTGTCTGTCGCCCCTCTAAGGTGATACACTTTATGACGGTGTGTGTGTGTGTGTGTGTGTGTGTGTGTGTGTGTGTGTGTGTGTGTGTGTGTGTGTGTGTGTGTGTGTGTGTGTGTGTGTGTGTGTGTGTGTGTGTGTGTGTGTGTGTGTGTGTGTGTGTGTGTGTGTGTGTGTGTGTGTGTGTATTTTTTCTCCTATCAGGTGATGTACTTCAGCTCTCTCTTCCCCTACGTGGTGTTGATCTGTTTCCTCGTCAGAGGCCTGATGCTCAAAGGATCTGTTGACGGCATCGCTCACATGTTCACCCCAAAGGTACACACACACACACACACCAAAGGTACACACACACACACCAAAGGTACACACACACACACACCAAAGGTACACACACACACACACCAAAGGTGCACACACACACACACCAAATGTACACACACACACACACCAAATGTACACAGACACACACCGACACACACATTCACACTCACAACACTAAAGGTAAACACACACACACCATCCTTTATCTGTGGTACTGAGAATTACAGCTCCACAGATTCAACTCACCTGCATGTTGTGTATCCGAAGGTACAACACAGCCATCCAACATCCAACACAACCATCTAAAATACAACACAGCCATCTAAAATACAACACAGCCATCCAACATCCAACACAGCCATCTAACATCCAACACAGCCATCCAACATCCAACACAGCCATCTAACATCCAACACAGCCATCTAACATCCAACACAGCCATCCAACATCCAACACAGCCATCTGATATCCAACACAGCCATCCAACATTCAACACAGCCATCCAACATCCTACACAGCCATCCGATATCCAACACAGCCATCCGATATCCAACACAGCCATCTGATATCCAACACAGCCATCCAACATCCAACACAGCCATCCAACACAGCCATCCAACATCCAACACAGCCATCCAACATCCTACACAGCCATCCGATAATCAACACAGCCATCTGATATCCAACACAGCCATCCAATATCCAACACAGCCATCCGACATCCAACACAGCCATCCAACACAGCCATCCGATATCCAACACAGCCATCTGATATCCAACACAATCATCCGATATCCAACACAGCCATCCGACATCCAACACAGCCATCCGATATCCAACACAGCCTTCCGACATCCAACAGAGCCATCCAACACAGCAATCCAACATCCAACACAGCCATCCAACACAGCAATCCAACATCCAACACAGCCATCCAACACTACCATCCAACATCCAAAACAGCCATCCAACATCCAACACAGCCATCCGATATCCAACACAGCCATCTGATATCCAACACAGCCATCCAACATCCAACACAGCCACCAACACAGCCATCCAACACAGCCATCCAACACAGCCATCCAACATCCTACACAGCCATCTGATATCCAACACAGCAATCCGATATCCAACACAGCCATCTGATATCCAACACAGCCATCTGATATCCAACACAGCCATCCAACACAGCCATCCAACACAGCCATCCAACACAGCCATCCGATATACAACACAGCCATCTGATATCCAACAGAGCCATCTGATATCCAACACAGCCATCCGATATACAACACAGCCATCTGATATACAACACAGCCATCTGATATCCAACACAGCCATCCAACGCAGCCATCCAATATCCAACACAGCCATCCAAAATCCAACACAGCCATCCGATATCCAACACAGCCATCTGATATCCAACACAGCCATCCAACACAGCCATCTGATATCCAACACAGCCATCCAACACAGCCATCCAACATCCAACACAGC
Source organism: Oncorhynchus gorbuscha (assembly GCF_021184085.1). Lineage (NCBI taxonomy): Eukaryota > Metazoa > Chordata > Actinopteri > Salmoniformes > Salmonidae > Oncorhynchus > Oncorhynchus gorbuscha. Next base: position 6,747,866 of record NC_060182.1, on the reverse strand, counting down.
CATCCAACATCCAACACAGCCATCTAACATCCAACACAGCCATCCAACATCCAACACAGCCATCCAACACAGCCATCCAACACAGCCATCCAACACAGCCATCCAACATCCTACACAGCCATCTGATATCCAACACAGCAATCCGATAGCCAAAACAGCCATCTGATATCCAACACAGCCATCTGATATCCAACACAGCCATCTGATATCCAACACAGCCATCTGATATCCAACACAGCCATCCGATATCCAACACAGCCATCTGATATCCAACACAGCCATCTGATATCAAACACAGCCATCTGATATCCAACACAGCCATCCAACGCAGGCATCCAATATCCAACACAGCCATCCGACATCCCACACAGCCATCCGACATCCAACACAGCCATCTGATATACAACACAGCCATCTGGTATCCCACACAGCCATCTAATATCCAACACAGCGATCCGGTATCCAACACAGCCATCTGATATCCAACACAGCCATCTGATATCCAACACAGCCATCTGATATCCAACACAGCCATCCGATATCCAACACAGCCATCTGATATCCAACACAGCCATCCAACACAGCCATCCGACATCCCACACAGCCATCTGATATCCAACACAGCCATCCGATATCCAACACAGCCATCCGATATCCAACACAGCCATCCGATATACAACACAGCCATCCGATATACAACACAGCCATCTGATATACAACACAGCCATCCGATATACAACACAGCCATCTGATATCCAACACAGCCATCTGATATACAACACAGCCATCTGATATCCAACACAGCCATCCGATATACAACACAGCCATCTGATATCCAACACAGCCATCTGATATCCAACACAGCCATCCGATATACAACACAGCCATCTGATATACAACACAGCCATCTGATATACAACACAGCCATCCAACACAGCCATCCAATATCCAACACAGCCATCCAACATCCAACACAGCCATCCGATATCCAACACAGCCATCTGATATCCAACACAGCCATCCAACACAGCCATCTGATATCCAACACAGCCATCCAACACAGCCATCCAACATCCAACACAGCCATCTAACATCCAACACAGCCATCCAACATCCAACACAGCCATCCGATATCCAACACAGCCATCTGATATCCAACACAGCCATCCAACATCCAACACAGCCATCCAACATCCAACACAGCCATCTAACATCCAACACAGCCATCCAACATCCAACAGCCATCTGATATCCAACACAGCCATCTGATATCTAACACAGCCATCCGATATCCAACACAGCCATCTGATATCCAACACAGCCGTCTGATATACAACACAGCCATCTTATATCCAACACAGCCATCTGATATCCAACACAGCCATCCGACATCCCACACAGCCATCCAACATCCAACACAGCCATGCAACATCCAACACAGCCATCCGATATCCAACACAGCCATCTGATATCCAACACAGCCATCCAACATCCAACACAGCCATCCAACACAGCCATCCAACATCCTACACAGCCATCTGATATCCAACACAGCCATCCGATATCCAACACAGCCATCTGATATCCAACACAGCCATCCGATATACAACACAGCCATCTGATATCCAACACAGCCATCTGATATCCAACACAGCCATCTGATATCCAACACAGCCATCTGATATCCAACACAGCCATCTGATATCCAACACAGCCATCTGATATCCAACACAGCCATCTGATATCCAACACAGCCATCCGATATACAACACAGCCATCTGATATCCAACACAGCCATCCAACATCCCACACAGCCATCCAACATCCAACACAGCCATGCAACATCCAACACAGCCATCTGATATCCAACACAGCCATCCGACATCCAACACCGCCATCCGACATCCCACACAGCCATCTGATATCCAACACAGCCATCTGATATCCAACACAGCCATCCGATATACAACACAGCCATCTGATATCCAACACAGCCATCTGATATCCAACACAGCCATCCAACACAGCCATCCGACATCCCACACAGCCATCTGATATCCAACACAGCCATCCGATATCCAACACAGCCATCCGATATCCAACACAGCCATCCGATATACAACACAGCCATCCGATATACAACACAGCCATCCGATATACAACACAGCCATCTGATATACAACACAGCCATCTGATATCCAACACAGCCATCTGATATCCAACACAGCCATCCGATATACAACACAGTCATCTGATATACAACACAGCCATCTGATATACAACACAGCCATCCAACGCAGCCATCCAATATCCAACACAGCCATCCAACATCCAACACAGCCATCCGATATCCAACACAGCCATCTGATATCCAACACAGCCATCCAACACAGCCATCTGATATCCAACACAGCCATCCAACACTGCCATCCAACATCCAACACAGCCATCCAACATCCAACACAGCCATCTAACATCCAACACAGCCATCCAACATCCAACACAGCCATCCGATATCCAACACAGCCATCTGATATCCAACACAGCCATCCAACATCCAACACAGCCATCCAACATCCAACACAGCCATCTAACATCCAACACAGCCATCCAACATCCAACAGCCATCTGATATCCAACACAGCCATCTGATATCCAACACAGCCATCCAACACAGCCATCTGATATCCAACACAGCCATCCAACACAGCCATCCAACATCCAACACAGCCATCCAACATCCAACACAGCCATCTAACATCCAACACAGCCATCCAACATCCAACACAGCCATCCGATATCCAACACAGCCATCTGATATCCAACACAGCCATCCAACATCCAACACAGCCATCCAACATCCAACACAGCCATCTAACATCCAACACAGCCATCCAACATCCAACAGCCATCTGATATCCAACACAGCCATCTGATATCTAACACAGCCATCTGATATCCAACACAGCCATCTGATATACAACACAGCCATCTTATATCCAACACAGCCATCTGATATCCAACACAGCCATCCGACATCCCACACAGCCATCCAACATCCAACACAGCCATGCAACATCCAACACAGCCATCCGATATCCAACACAGCCATCTGATATCCAACACAGCCATCCAACATCCAACACAGCCATCCAACACAGCCATCCAACATCCTACACAGCCATCTGATATCCAACACAGCCATCCGATATCCAACACAGCCATCTGATATCCAACACAGCCATCTGATATCCAACACAGCCATCTGATATCCAACACAGCCATCTGATATCCAACACAGCCATCTGATATCCAACACAGCCATCCGATATACAACACAGCCATCTGATATCCAACACAGCCATCCAACATCCCACACAGCCATCCAACATCCAACACAGCCATGCAACATCCAACACAGCCATCCGATATCCAACACAGCCATCCGACATTCCACACAGCCATCCGACATCCAACACCGCCATCCGACATCCCACACAGCCATCTGATATCCAACACAGCCATCTGATATCCAACACAGCCATCCGATATACAACACAGCCATCTGATATCCAACACAGCCATCTGATATCCAACACAGCCATCCAACACAGCCATCTGATATCCAAAACAACCATCCGATATCCAACACCGCCATCCGCCATCCCACACAGCCATCTGATATCCAACACAGCCATCTGATATACAACACAGCCATCTGATATCCAACACAGCCATCTGATATCCAACACAGCCATCTGATATACAACACAGCCATCCAACACAGCCATCTGATATCCAACACAGCCATCCGATATCCAACACAGCCATCTGATATCCAACACAGCCATCCGATATCCAACACAGCCATCTGATATCCAACACAGCCATCCAACACAGCCATCCGACATCCCACACAGCCATCTGATATCCAACACAGCCATCCGATATCCAACACAGCCATCCGATATACAACACAGCCATCTGATATACAACACAGCCATCCGATATACATCACAGCCATCTGATATCCAACACAGCCATCCAACATCCAACACAGCCATCCAACACAGCCATCCAACATCCAACACAGCCATCCAACATCCAACACAGCCATCTAACATCCAACACATACATCCGATATCCAACACAGCCATCTGATATCCAACACAGCCATCCAACATCCAACACAGCCATCCAACATCCAACACAGCCATCTGATATACAACACAGCCATCTGATATACAACACAGCCATCCGATATCCAACACAGCCATCTGATATCCAACACAGCCATCCGATATCCAACACAGCCATCTGATATCCAACACAGCCATCTGATATCGAACACAGCCATCCGACATCCCACACAGCCATCTGATATCCAACACAGCCATCCGACATCCCACACAGCCATCTGATATACAACACAGCCATCTGATATACAACACAGCCATCCAACGCAGCCATCCAATATCTCCGGCTGTCATCACACTCAGACTACAGAGTGGCTGTCATCACACTCAGACTAGAGAGTGGCTGTCATCACACTCAGACTACAGAGTGGCTGTCATCACACTCAGACTACAGAGTGGCTGTCATCACACTCAGACTAGAGAGTGGCTGTCATCACACTCAGACTAGAGACCGGCTGTCATCACACTCAGACTACAGAGTGGCTGTCATCACACTCAGACTACAGAGTGGCTGTCATCACACTCAGACTAGAGAGTGGCTGTCATCACACTCAGACTACAGAGTGGCTGTCATCACACTCAGACTACAGAGTGGCTGTCATCACACTCAGACTACAGAGTGGCTGTCATCACACTCAGACTACAGAGTGGCTGTCATCACACTCAGACTAGAGAGTGGCTGTCATCACACTCAGACTAGAGAGTGGCTGTCATCACACTCAGACTAGAGAGTGGCTGTCATCACACTCAGACTAGAGAGTGGCTGTCATCACACTCAGACTAGAGAGTGGCTGTCATCACACTCAGACTAGAGAGTGGCTGTCATCACACTCAGACTACAGAGTGGCTGTCATCACACTCAGACTACAGAGTGGCTGTCATCACACTCAGACTAGAGAGTGGCTGTCATCACACTCAGACTAGAGAGTGGCTGTCATCACACTCAGACTACAGAGTGGCTGTCATCACACTCAGACTACAGAGTGGCTGTCATCACACTCAGACTAGAGAGTGGCTGTCATCACACTCAGACTACAGAGTGGCTGTCATCACACTCAGACTACAGAGTGGCTGTCATCACACTCAGACTAGAGAGTGGCTGTCATCACACTCAGACTAGAGAGTGGCTGTCATCACACTCAGACTAGAGAGTGGCTGTCATCACACTCAGACTACAGAGTGGCTGTCATCACACTCAGACTAGAGAGTGGCTGTCATCACACTCAGACTAGAGACCGGCTGTCATCACACTCAGACTACAGAGTGGCTGTCATCACACTCAGACTAGAGACCGGCTGTCATCACACTCAGACTAGAGAGTGGCTGTCATCACACTCAGACTACAGAGTGGCTGTCATCACACTCAGACTAGAGAGTGGCTGTCATCACACTCAGACTACAGAGTGGCTGTCATCACACTCAGACTACAGAGTGGCTGTCATCACACTCAGACTACAGAGTGGCTGTCATCACACTCAGACTACAGAGTGGCTGTCATCACACTCAGACTACAGAGTGGCTGTCATCACACTCAGAATACAGAGTGGCTGTCATCACACTCAGACTACAGAGTGGCTGTCATCACACTCAGACTACAGAGTGGCTGTCATCACACTCAGACTAGAGAGTGGCTGTCATCACACTCAGACTACAGAGTGGCTGTCATCACACTCAGACTAGAGAGTGGCTGTCATCACACTCAGACTACAGAGTGGCTGTCATCACACTCAGACTAGAGAGTGGCTGTCATCACACTCAGACTACAGAGTGGCTGTCATCACACTCAGACTACAGAGTGGCTGTCATCACACTCAGACTACAGAGTGGCTGTCATCATAGGGAAACTCTAGTCTCAGGACACTGTCTGTTTGTCTGTCTGGACTGGATTCTATTTAGGGAAACTCTAGTCTCAGGACACTGTCTGTTTGTCTGTCTGGACTGGATTCTATGTAGGGAAACTCGTCTCAGGGCACTGTCTGTTTGACTGTCTGGACTCGATTCTATGTAGGGAAACTCTAGTCTCAGGGCACTGTCTGTTTGTCTGTCTGGACTGGATTCTATGTAGGGAAACTCTAGTCTCAGGGCACTGTCTGTTTGTCTGTCTGGACTGGATTCTATGTAGGGAAACTCTAGTCTCAGGGCACTGTCTGTTTGTCTGTCTGGACTGGATTCTATGTAGGGAAACTCTCGTCTCAGGGCACTGTCTGTTTGACTGTCTGGACTCGATTCTATGTAGGGAAACTCTAGTCTCAGGGCACTGTCTGTTTGTCTGTCTGGACTGGATTCTATGTAGTGAAACTCTAGTTTCAGGGCACTGTCTGTTTGTCTGTCTGGACTGGATTCTATGTAGGGAAACTCTCGTCTCAGGGCACTGTCTGTTTGTCTGTCTGGACTGGATTCTATGTAGGGAAACTCTAGTCTCAGGGCACTGTCTGTTTGACTGTCTGGACTGGATTCTATGTAGGGAAACTCTCGTCTCAGGGCACTGTCTGTTTGTCTGTCTGGACTGGATTCTATGTAGTGAAACTCTAGTCTCAGGGCACTGTCTGTTTGTCTGTCTTGACTGGATTCTATGTAGGGAAACTCTAGTCTCAGGGCACTGTCTGTTTGTCTGTCTGGACTGGATTCTATGTAGGGAAACTCTCGTCTCAGGGCACTGTCTGTTTGTCTGTCTGGACTGGATTCTATGTAGGGAAACTCTAGTCTCAGGGCACTGTCTGTTTGACTGTCTGGACTGGATTCTATGTAGGGAAACTCTCGTCTCAGGGCACTGTCTGTTTGTCTGTCTGGACTGGATTCTGTGTAGTGAAACTCTAGTCTCAGGGCACTGTCTGTTTGTCTGTCTGGACTGGATTCTATGTAGGGAAACTCTAGTCTCAGGGCTGTGTTTGTCTGTCTGGACTGGATTCTATGTAGGGAAACTCTAGTCTCAGGGCACTGTCTGTTTGTCTGTCTGGACTGGATTCTATGTAGGGAAACTCTAGTCTCAGGGCACTGTCTGTTTGTCTGTCTTGACTGGATTCTATGTATGGAAACTCTAGTCTCAGGGCTGTGTTTGTCTGTCTGGACTGGATTCTATTTAGGGAAACTCTAGTCTCAGGGCACTGTCTGTTTGTCTGTCTGGACTGGATTCTATTTAGGGAAACTCTAGTCTCAGGGCACTGTCTGTTTGTCTGTCTGGACTGGATTCTATGTAGTGAAACTCTAGTCTCAGGGCACTGTCTGTTTGTCTGTCTGGACTGGATTCTATTTAGGGAAACTCTAGTCTCAGGGCACTGTCTGTTTGTCTGTCTGGATTCTATGTAGGGAAACTCTAGTCTCAGGGCACTGTCTGTTTGTCTGTCTGGACTGGATTCTATGTAGGGAAACTCTAGTCTCAGGGCACTGTCTGTTTGACTGTCTGGACTGGATTCTATGTAGTGAAACTCTAGTCTCAGGGCACTGTCTGTTTGTCTGTCTGGACTGGATTCTATTTAGGGAAACTCTAGTCTCAGGGCACTGTCTGTTTGTCTGTCTGGATTCTATGTAGGGAAACTCTAGTCTCAGGGCACTGTCTGTTTGTCTGTCTGGACTGGATTCTATGTAGGGAAACTCTAGTCTCAGGGCACTGTCTGTTTGTCTGTCTTGACTGGATTCTATGTATGGAAACTCTAGTCTCAGGGCTGTGTTTGTCTGTCTGGACTGGATTCTATGTAGGGAAACTCTAGTCTCAGGGCTGTGTTTGTCTGTCTGGACTGGATTCTATGTAGGGAAACTAGTCTCAGGGCTGTGTTTGTCTGACTGGACTGGATTCTATGTAGGAAAACTCTAGTCTCAGGGCTGTGTTTGTCTGTCTGGACTGGATTCTATGTAGGGAAACTCTAGTCTCAGGGCACTGTCTGTTTGTCTGTCTGGACTGGATTCTATGTAGGGAAACTCTAGTCTCAGGGCTGTGTTTGTCTGTCTGGACTGGATTCTATGTAGGGAAACTAGTCTCAGGGCTGTGTTTGTCTGACTGGACTGGATTCTATGTAGGAAAACTCTAGTCTCAGGGCTGTGTTTGTCTGTCTGGACTGGATTCTATGTAGGGAAACTCTAGTCTCAGGGCACTGTCTGTTTGTCTGTCTGGACTGGATTCTATGTAGGGAAACTCTAGTCTCAGGGCTGTGTTTGTCTGTCTGGACTGGATTCTATGTAGGGAAACTAGTCTCAGGGCTGTGTTTGTCTGACTGGACTGGATTCTATGTAGGAAAACTCTAGTCTCAGGGCTGTGTTTGTCTGTCTGGACTGGATTCTATGTAGGGAAACTAGTCTCAGGGCTGTGTTTGTCTGACTGGACTGGATTCTATGTAGGAAAACTCTAGTCTCAGGGCACTGTCTGTTTGTCTGTCTGGACTGGATTCTATGTAGGGAAACTCTAGTCTCAGGGCTGTGTTTATCTGTCTGGACTGGATTCTATGTAGGGAAACTCTAGTCTCAGGGCACTGTCTGTTTGTCTGTCTTGACTGGATTCTATGTAGGGAAACTCTAGTCTCAGGGCACTGTCTGTTTGTCTGTCTGGACTGGATTCTATGTAGGGAAACTCTCGTCTCAGGGCACTGTCTGTTTGTCTGTCTGGACTGGATTCTATGTAGGGAAACTCTAGTCTCAGGGCACTGTCTGTTTGACTGTCTGGACTGGATTCTATGTAGGGAAACTCTCGTCTCAGGGCACTGTCTGTTTGTCTGTCTGGACTGGATTCTGTGTAGTGAAACTCTAGTCTCAGGGCACTGTCTGTTTGTCTGTCTGGACTGGATTCTATGTAGGGAAACTCTAGTCTCAGGGCTGTGTTTGTCTGTCTGGACTGGATTCTATGTAGGGAAACTCTAGTCTCAGGGCACTGTCTGTTTGTCTGTCTGGACTGGATTCTATGTAGGGAAACTCTAGTCTCAGGGCTGTCTGTTTGTCTGTCTTGACTGGATTCTATGTATGGAAACTCTAGTCTCAGGGCTGTGTTTGTCTGTCTGGACTGGATTCTATTTAGGGAAACTCTAGTCTCAGGGCACTGTCTGTTTGTCTGTCTGGACTGGATTCTATTTAGGAAAACTCTAGTCTCAGGGCACTGTCTGTTTGTCTGTCTGGACTGGATTCTATGTAGTGAAACTCTAGTCTCAGGGCACTGTCTGTTTGTCTGTCTGGACTGGATTCTATTTAGGGAAACTCTAGTCTCAGGGCACTGTCTGTTTGTCTGTCTGGATTCTATGTAGGGAAACTCTAGTCTCAGGGCACTGTCTGTTTGTCTGTCTGGACTGGATTCTATGTAGGGAAACTCTAGTCTCAGGGCACTGTCTGTTTGACTGTCTGGACTGGATTCTATGTAGTGAAACTCTAGTCTCAGGGCACTGTCTGTTTGTCTGTCTGGACTGGATTCTATTTAGGGAAACTCTAGTCTCAGGGCACTGTCTGTTTGTCTGTCTGGACTGGATTCTATGTAGGGAAACTCTAGTCTCAGGGCTGTGTTTGTCTGTCTGGACTGGATTCTATGTAGGGAAACTAGTCTCAGGGCTGTGTTTGTCTGACTGGACTGGATTCTATGTAGGGAAACTCTAGTCTCAGGGCTGTGTTTATCTGTCTGGACTGGATTCTATGTAGGGAAACTCTCGTCTCAGGGCACTGTCTGTTTGTCTGTCTGGACTGGATTCTATGTAGGGAAACTCTAGTCTCAGGGCTGTGTTTGTCTGTCTGGACTGGATTCTATGTAGGGAAACTCTAGTCTCAGGGCTGTGTTTGTCTGTCTGGACTGGATTCTATGTAGGGAAACTCTCGTCTCAGGGCTGTGTTTGTCTGTCTCGACTGGATTCTATGTAGGGAAACTCTCGTCTCAGGGCACTGTCTGTTTGTCTGTCTGGACTGGATTCTATGTAGGGAAACTCTAGTCTCAGGGCACTGTCTGTTTGTCTGTCTGGACTGGATTCTATGTAGGGAAACTCTAGTCTCAGGGCTGTGTTTGTCTGTCTGGACTGGATTCTATGTAGGGAAACTCTCGTCTCAGGGCACTGTCTGTTTGTCTGTCTGGACTGGATTCTATGTAGGGAAACTCTAGTCTCAGGGCTGTGTTTGTCTGTCTGGACTGGATTCTATGTAGGGAAACTCTAGTCTCAGGGCTGTGTTTGTCTGTCTGGACTGGATTCTATGTAGGGAAACTCTCGTCTCAGGGCTGTGTTTGTCCTGCAGTCTTTTGTACCTCTTGCATCCCATTCTTTGCAGGGAACGTTGATCCTCACTCTTGGATAGCTAGATAGAGGAGTGTTTTAGTGAAACATTTTCTTTGAATGACACTCAACCATAATTCATGTGTTCAATGCCTCCATGCTGGATGTCTGGATCCTTAGAGTGACATCAGACTGAAAGTGTGAAATCGTGGTTGTTGTCTCCCTCCAATGGCTGACTTAGGTACTCGCACTAGATAATGTCTTACTCCTCTTGTTAAGTGCAAAAGGACAGGCCATGATTGTGTGGAACATTACATAGTTACCTCTGACCTCTAACCCCAGTTGGAGAAGATGCTGGAGCCCCAGGTATGGAGGGAGGCAGCCACCCAGGTGTTCTTCGCTCTGGGCCTGGGGTTCGGAGGGGTCATAGCCTTCTCCAGCTACAACAAACGGGACAACAACTGTCACTTTGACGCAGCACTGGTCTCTATCATCAACTTCATCACCTCCATCCTGGCTACGCTGGTGGTGTTCGCCGTGCTGGGGTTCAAGGCCAACATCATGAACGAGAAATGTGTTGTGGAGTGAGTATATCTTATCCCAGATATGTTTGTGCTGTCTTCTAGAGTTCATCTACTGTATAACCAGTCGTTCCTCTTGAATATTGACTTAATATGATGTGTTTTTTGGGCAGGGTTGGGGAGTCATTTATTACATACATTACATATTCATCTGTTACATGTAAGGGATTACAACAAAAAAAAAAACGGTAACTGTAATCCGTTATGTTACCTGCAAAAATATTCTAATCAGATTACAGATACTTTTGAAAAACTAGATGACTACTTTGAGGATTACTTTTAAATTCAGAAAGGATGTTTGGGAAAAAAAAATATTTGACCCTCTGTTTTCTCAATGACATTCAAATCAACATTGAAAAAAGGAACAAGTTTAAGTTTGTTCCACCTGAGTGAGTTTGACCACAAGTCAGAGACCACTATGATGTCAGAGACCACTATGATGTCAGAGACCACTATGATGTCAGAGACCGCTATGATGTCAGAGACCACTATGATGTCAGAGACCACTATGATGTCAGAGACCGCTATGATGTCAGAGACCACTATGATGTCAGAGACCACTATGATGTCAGAGACCACTATGATGTTAGAGACCACTATGATGTCAGAGACCGCTATGATGTCAGAGACCACTATGATGTCAGAGACCACTATGATGTCAGAGACCGCTATGATGTCAGAGACCACTATGATGTCAGAGACCGCTATGATGTCAGAGACCGCTATGATGTCAGAGACCACTATGATGTCAGAGACCACTATGATGACACACCAAATGTGTTTGATGGATCGCGGTAAAAGAGCAGGAATAGGCTTTTGTAGGCTACAGTCCAAGCTATGTCTTCCAATGGTGCGACTGCTGTCGGCATCCAAAGATTATACAATTTGAATAAACGCTTGAAGTTAAGAATGGCAGCAGTGGTGTAGACTACGGCGATACGGATATCACTTATTATTGATACCTACATAGCGCATTGATGTGAATCACACTGCTGCTCTCTCATTTAGCTATTTGAGCCTTATGCATTGTGGTTGTTGTGGATGGCTGTTCACAAATCTAAATGTGTATTTGAACCCAATAATGGTTGAATTCAAGAAGTTTAAGATGCCGATCGATCATTGTTTTTGAAACCAGTGGACAGCCAGTGAAAAATGCTCTCTTGCGACAGCTGCATAGTGCGGATCCCAGCCTATGGGATAACAGCTGCATAGTGCAGATCCCAGCCTATGGGATAACAGCTGCATAGTGCAGATCCCAGCCTATGGGATAACAGCTGCATAGTGCAGATCCCAGCCTATGGGATAACAGCTGCATAGTGTGGATCCCAGCCTATGGGATAACAGCTGCATAGTGTGGATCCCAGCCTATGGGATAACAGCTGCATAGTGTGGATCCCAGCCTATGGGATAACAGCTGCATAGTGTGGATCCCAGCCTATGGGATAACAGCTGCATAGTGCAAATCCCAGCCTATGGAATAACAGCTGCATAGTGTGGATCCCTGCCTATGGGATAACAGCTGCATAGTGTGGATCCCAGCCTATGGGATAACAGCTGCATAGTGCAGATCCCAGCCTATGGGATAACAGCTGCATAGTGCAGATCCCAGCCTATGGAATAACAGCTGCATAGTGCGGATCCCAGCCTATGGGATAACAGCTGCATAGTTCAGATCCCAGCCTATGGGATAACAGCTGCATAGTGCAGATCCCAGCCTATGGGATAACAGCTGCATAGTGCGGATCCCAGCCTATGGGATAACAGCTGCATAGTGCAGATCCCAGCCTATGGGATAACAGCTGCATAGTGTGGATCCCAGCCTATGGGATAACAGCTGCATAGTGCAGATCCCAGCCTATGGGATAACAGCTACATAGTGCAGATCCCAGCCTATGGGATAACAGCTGCATAGTGTGGATCCCAGCCTATGGGATAACAGCTGCATAGTGCAGATCCCAGCCTATGGGATAACAGCTGCATAGTGCGGATCCCAGCCTATGGGATAACAGCTGCATAGTGTGGATCCCAGCCTATGGGATAACAGCTGCATAGTGCGGATCCCAGCCTATGGGATAACAGCTGCATAGTGCGGATCCCAGCCTATGGGATAAAAGTGGAGCTTTCATTGCTCAATCTAATTCATGCTGATAAAAAGGCCTAATGGACACATGCTCAAACTTGTACACGTTTGATAAACTTAAAGGGGCAATCTGTAGTTGCTACATCCATTTTTTGACTTATAAATTATATATATATAAATATACAGTTGAAGTCGGAAGTTTACATACACCTTAGTCAAATACATTTAAAGTCAGTTTTTCACAATTCCTGACATTTAATCCTAGTAAAATTCCCTGTTTTAGGTCAGTTAGGATCACCACTTTATTTTAAGAATGTGTAATGTCAGAATAATAGTAGAGAGAATGATTTATTTCAGATTTTTTTCATCACATTCCCAGTGGGTCAGGAGTTCAATTAGTATTTGGTAGCATTGCATTTAAATTGTAGAACTTGGGTCAAATGTTTTGGGGAGCCTTCCACAAGCTACCCACAATAACTTGGTTGAATTTTAGCCCATTCCTCCTGACAGAGCTGGTGTAACTGAGTCAGGTTTGTAGGCCTCCTTGCTCGCACACACTTTATCAGTTCTGTCCACAAATTTGCTATATGATTGAGGTCAGGGTTTTGTGATGGCCACTCCAATACCTTGACTTTGTTGCCAACTTTGGAAGTATGCTTGGGATCATTGTCCATTTGGAAGACCCATTTGCGACCAAGCTTTACCTTCCTGAGTGATGTCTTGAGATGTTGCTTCAATATATCCACATAATTTCCATCCCTCATGATGCCATCTGTGATGTGCCCCTGTTCCTCCTGCAGCATAGCACCCCCACAACATGATGCTGCCTCCCTAGTGCTGCACGGTTGGGATGGTGTTCTTCACCTTGCAAACATAACGATGGTCATTATGGCAATACAGTTCTATTTTTGTTTCATCAAACCAGAGGACATTTCTCCAAAAAGTACCATCTTTGACCCCATGTGCAGTTGCAAGCCAGTCTGGCTTCTTTATGGCGGTTTTGGAGCAGAGGCTTCTTCCTTGCTGAGCGGCCTTTCAGGTTATGTCGATATAGGACCCGTTTTACTGTGGATATAGATACTTTTGTACCTGTTTCCTCCAGCATCTTCACAAGGTCCTTTGCTGTTGTTCTGGGATTGATTTGCACTTTTTGCGGCAAAGTACATTCATCTCTAGGAGAAAGAACATTTCTCCTTCCTGAGCAGTATGATGGCTGCGTGGTCCCATGGTGTTTATACTTGCGTACTATTGTTTGTACAGATGAACGTGGTACCTTCATGCATTTGGAAATTGCTCACAAGAATGAACCAGACTTGTGGAGGTCTACAATTTTTTTTCCTGAGGTCTTGGCTGATTTCTTTTGATTTTCCCATGATGTCAAGCAAAGAGGCACTGAGTTTGAAGGTAGCCCTTGAAATACATCCACAGGTACACCTCCAATTGACTCAAATGATGTTAATTAGCCTATCAGAAGCTTCTAAAGCCATAGCATTATTTTCTGGAATTTTCCAAGCTGTTTAAAGGCACAGTCAACTTAGTGTATGTACACTTCTGACCCACTGAAATTGTGATACAGTGAATTATAAGTGAAATAATCCGTCTGTAAACAATTGTTGGAAAAATGACTTGTGTCATACACAAAGTAGATGTCTTAACCGACTTGCCAAAACTATAGTTTGTTAACAAGAAATTAGTGGAGTGGTTGAAAAACAAGTTTTAACGACTCCAACCTACATGTATGTAAACTTCTGACTTCAACTGTGTATATATACACTACCGGTCAAAAGTTTTAGAACACCTACTCATTCAAGGGTTTTTTCTTTATTTCTACATTGTAGAATAATAGTGAAGACTTCAAAACTATGAAATAACACATATGGAATCATGTAGTAACCAAAAAAGTGTTAAACAAATTTAAATATATTTTATATTTGAGATTCTTCAAATTAGCCACCCGTTGCCTTGATGACAGCTTTGCACACTCTTGGCATTCTCTCAACCAGCTTCATGAGCTACTCACCTGGAATGCATTTCAATTAACAGGTGTGCCTTGTTAAAAGTTAATTTGTCAAAATTCAGTCCATCTTAATGTAAGTTTGAGCAAATCAGTTTTGTTTTTAAGGTAGTGGTATACAGAAGATACCCTAATTTGGTGAAAGACAAGTCCAACCATCTATTGTCATTGTAAGAACAGCTCAAATTTTTCAGAGAATCCCTACAGTCCATCATTACTTTAAGACATGAAGGTCAATCAATACAGAATATTTCAAGAACTTTCTTCAAGTGCAGTCACCCTCAAGCGCCAAACTCTAATAATTTTGTAAACGTCAAATAGCTTAACCAACCATCTATTGTCATTGTAAAATAGAGTCAATATTTTTCAGCACTATCCCTACCCACTCGGTCTTTCCTACCTGTTACTATGAATACAGCTAGATGAAATCACTATCTCACAATTAACACTAACACTTTCCTCCTCTCCGTTCTCCTCCTTTCTACAGGAATGGTGAGAAGATCCTAGGTTACCTGAACACAGGTGTGTTGAGCCATGATCTGATCCCTCCCCATGTCAACTTCTCTCACCTGTCAGCTGTGGACTATCAGGAGATGTATGGAGAGATCAAGACTGTCAGGGAGGACAGCTTCAGTCAGCTTGGACTGGACCCCTGTATACTGGAGGACGAACTCAACAAGGTATGATGGGTCTGGACCCCGTATACTGGAGGACGAACTCAACAATGTATGTTGGGTCTGGACCCCGTATACTGGAGGACGAACTCAACAAGGTATGTTGGGTCTGGACCCCGTATACTGGAGGACAAACTCAACAAGGTACGTTGGGACTGGACCCCGTATACTGGAGGACAAACTCAACAAGGTACGTTGGGACTGGACCCCGTATACTGGAGGACAAACTCAACAAGGTATGTTGGGACTGGACCCTGTATACTGGAGGACAAACTCAACAAGGTACGTTGGGACTGGACCCCGTATACTGGAGGACAAACTCAACAAGGTACGTTGGGACTGGACCCCGTATACTGGAGGACAAACTCCACCAGGTATGTTGGGACTGGACCCTGTATACTGGAGGACAAACTCAACAAGGTACGTTGGGACTGGACCCCGTATACTGGAGGACAAACTCAACAAGGTACGTTGGGACTGGACCCCGTATACTGGAGGACAAACTCCACCAGGTATGTTGGGACTGGACCCCGTATACTGGAGGACAAACTCAACAAGGTACGTTGGGACTGGACCCCGTATACTGGAGGACAAACTCAACAAGGTACGTTGGGACTGGACCCCGTATACTGGAGGACAAACTCAACAAGGTACGTTGGGACTGGACCCCGTATACTGGAGGACAAACTCAACAAGGTACGTTGGGACTGGACCCCGTATACTGGAGGACAAACTCCACCAGGTATGTTGGTCTGATTTGGTTTATTTTTTTTTTTACATTTTCACAAGAAATACACTGCTCAAAAAAATAAAGGGAACACTTAAACAACACAATGTAACTACAAGTCAATCACACTTCTGTGAAATCAAACTGTCCACTTAGGAAGCAACACTGATTGACAATACATTTCACATGCTGTTGTGCAAATGGAATAATCAACAGGTGGAAATTATAGGCAATTTGCAAGACACCCCCAATAAAGGAGTGGTTCTGCTGGGGGTGACCACAGACCACTTCTCAGTTCCTATGCTTCCTGGCTGATGTTTTGGTCACTTTTGAATGCTGGCGGTGCTTTCACTCTAGCGGTAGCATGAGACGGAGTCTACAACCCACACAAGTAGCTCAGGTAGTGCAGCTCATCCAGGATGGCACATCAATGTGAGCTGTGGCAAAAAGGTTTGCTGTGTCTGTCAGCGTAGTGTCCAGAGCATGGAGGCGCTTCCAGGAGACAGGCCAGTACATCAGGAGACGTGGAGGAGGCCGTAGGAGGGCAACAACCCAGCAGCAGGACCGCTACCTCCGCCTTTGTGCAAGGAGGAGCAGGAGGAGCACTGCCAGAGCCAGTGACCTCCAGTAGGAAAAATTACCTCCAGCAGGCCACAAATGTGCATATGTCTCCTCAAACGGTCAGAAACAGACTCCATGATGGTGGTATGAGCACCCGACGTCCAGAGGTGGGGGTTGTGCTTACAGCCCACCACCGTGCAGGACGTTTGGCATTTTCCAGAGAACACCAAGAATGGCAAATTCGCCACTGGCGCCCTGTGCTCTTCACAGATGAAAGCAGGTTCACACTGAGTACATGTGACAGACGTGACAGTCTGGAGACAGTCTGGAGACGCCGTGGAGAACGTTCTGCTGCCTGCAACATCCTCCAGCTTGACCGGTTTGGCGGTGGGTCCGTCATGGTGTGGGGTGGCATTTCCATGGGGGGCCGCACAGCCCTCCATGTGCTCGCCAGAGGTAGCCTGACTACCATTGAGTACCGGGATGAGATCCTCAGACCCCTTGTGAGACCATATGCTGGTGCGGTTGGCCATGCTAGACCTCATGTGGCTGGAGTGTGTCAGCAGTTCCTGCAAGAGGAAGGCATTGATGCTATGGACTGGCCCGCCCGTTCCCCAGACCTGAATCCAATTGAGCACATCTGGGACATCATGTCTCGCTCCATCCACCAACGCCACGTTGCACCACAGACTGTCCAGGAGTTGGCAGATGCTTTCGTCCAGGTCTGGGAGGAGATCCCTCAGGAGACCATCCGCCACCTCATCAGGAGAATGCCCAGGCGTTGTAGGGAGGTCATACAGGCACGTGGAGGCCACACACACTACTGAGCCTCATTTTGACTTGTTTTAAGGACATTACATCAAAGTTGGATCAGCCTGTAGTGTGGTTTTCCACTTTAAGTTTGAGTGTGACTCCAAATCCAGACCTCCATGGGTTGATAAATTTGATTTCCATTGATAATTTTTTTGTGATTTTGTTGTCAGCACATTCAACTATCTAAAGAAAAAAGTATTTAATAAAAATATTTAATTCATTCAGATCTAGGATGTGTTATTTTAGTGTTCCCTTTATTTTTTTGAGCAGTGTATATATATTTTTGTGGCCTTTGATGTAAATCTATAGTCCTGATTTTTCTAGTCCTGCTTTCGGTCTGGGGAACTAGCCTATAAAGTAGAGATTTCATACTCTTATCAACACCCAAAGCACTTCCAACATCATCTACAACATCATCTACAACCACTTTTAGATGGAAAACAGTCGTCTCATTATATGAAGTGAAATATAGTGAGGACACATGGATAAAACATCTCTTTTTCCCTCCCTCTCTCTTTCTCTAGGCAGTTCAGGGAACAGGCCTGGCCTTCATCGCCTTCACTGAGGCCATGACCCACTTCCCTGCCTCTCCCTTCTGGTCTGTGATGTTCTTCTTCATGCTGATTAACCTGGGGCTGGGGTCCATGATCGGCACCATGACAGGGATCACCACACCTGTACTGGACGCCTTCCCCAAGATCCGCAAGGAGTTCCTCTGTGGTAAGGCTTCTATTGGTTGGTTGGATGATTCTTTATCAGTCAGAAGTCAAAGGTCAGCCAATGGCTGTTGAAAGAGACTATATGTTGTAGGCCTTACTTTGAATTGGTAAGCATCCGAAATGTAGTCATATAAACAGCCTGACATCTTTCTTTCTCTAGTCCACCTCTCTCAGTAGGCAGTTGCATCGTAGTCTTCTTCTGTGGTCTGTAGGTATGATTATTAATGTTTCCTCCTCCTTCTCTCTTCTTCCTTCTTCCTTCTCAGTTGGTTGTTGCATTGTGGCGTTCTTCTGTGGCCTGCTGTTCGTCCAGCGCTCCGGGAACTACTTTGTGACCATGTTTGATGACTACTCAGCTGGCCTGCCTCTCACTGTGGTGGTTATGCTGGAGAATATATCTGTGGCCTGGATCTACGGCACCAAGAGGTACTGGATGCGTAACATGACACAAGGAACGTACATATTACCTTACAGCAGTGCCTAGGAGAAATAGCTTTGTAAAATTGATTGTGTTCATCCCCACCTTTAATCTTCTTCCTTCCTTCCTTCCTTCCTTCCTTCCTTCCTTCCTTCCTTCCTTCCTTCCGTCCATCCATCCTTCCTCTCTCTCTCTCTCTCTCTCTCTCTCTCTCTCTCTCTCTCTCTCTCTCTCTCTCTCTCTCTCTCTCTCTCTCTCTCTCTCTCTCTCTCTCTCTCTCTCTCTCTCTCTCTCTCTCTCTCTCTCTCTCTCTCTCTCTCTCTCTCTCTCTCTCTCTCTGTCTCTCTTCTCTCTCTCTCTCTCTCTCTCAGGTTCATGCAGGACCTAGAGGACATGTTGGGTTTCAGACCTTACTCTTTCTATTTCTATATGTGGAAGTACGTATCTCCTGCCTGTCTCACCGTGCTCATCGTTGCCACTGTGATAGAGATGTCCGTCAGTCCTGCTGGGTACAATGCCTGGGTGGAGGAACTGGTCAGTGAATCTTTACCTTTGTTACACCAGTTTAGCTCTAACGCATTTGTGCTAATCCATCCCATTTCACCTAACCGGAATCTCACTCTTAGTCCAATGACTACAAAAGTGGCAATTTCTTTCATGGTCCTTCGAGCCCGGATGGGTTTTGTACGGCATGGTTCTCTTTGAAGCATCTTTTGTTTTCACACATGCATTTACTTTCCCTTTAAAATGATCTCCTCTTGGTCAATGGTTAACTCACCCTCATCTTCCTCGTCACGGACTGCTTCACTTTATATAAAGTGTCTTTAGAAGTATTCACACCCTTTTTAATTCGCTTTGTAAAATTGTTTCTAAATTAATTTTTAAAATGTAAAAAGCTGAAATGTCTTGAGTCAGTAAGTATTCATCCCCTTTGTTATGGCAAACCTAAATAAGTTCAGAATTTAAAATGTGCTTAATAAATTGTAAAATCACATAATAATTTGCATGGACTCATTCTGTGTTCAATAAAAAGTATTTAACGTGATGTTTTAATCATTAACCCCATTTCTATACCCCAAAAATACAATTATTCTGTAAGGTCCCTCATTCGAGTAGTGAATATCAAGCACAGATTCAACCACTAAGATCAGGGAGGTTATTCAATGCCTCGTAAAGAAGGGCACCGATTGGTAGATGTGTGACAACATACATAAAGTGGATACTGGATATGCTTTTGAACAGTAAACGTTATTAATTAGGTTTTTGATGGTGTATCAACACACCCGGTCACTTTCTAACTTAGTTGCCAGAGAGTAAGAATAATAACATACCAAAACATGCATCCTGTTTGCAACAAGGCACTATAAAAAAAAATATTGCAAAGAAAATGAACTTTTTAGTCCTGAATAGAAAGCGTCATGTTTGGGGCAAATCCAACACAACACATCACTGAGTACCACTCTTCATATTTTAATTTGTGGTGGTGGCTGCATCATGTTATGAGTATGTTTGTCATCAGCAAGGACTAGGGAGTAAAATGACAAAATAAAAATGACAGAATAAAGCAAAGCACAGGCAAAATCCTAGAGGAAAACCTGATTCAGTCTGCTTTCAAATTCACATTTCAACCTAAAACACAAAGCCAAATCTACACTGGAGTTGGTTACCAAGATGGCATTCAAATCAAATCAAATGTTATTGGTCGCATACACATGGTTAGCAGATGTTAATGTGAGTGTAGCGAAATGCTTGTGCTTCCAGTTCCGACCGTGCAGTAATATCTAACAATCTAACATTGAATGTTCCTGGGTGGCCTAGTTACTATTTGAAAATGGCTTTCTAGCAATGATGAACAACCAACTTGACAGAGCTTGAAGATTTTTCTAAAGACTAATGGACAAATGTTGTACAATCCAGGTGTGAAGGACTCTAGAGACTTACCCAGAGAGACTCACAGCTGTAATCGCTGCCAAAGGGGATTCTAAAATGTATTGACTCAGTAGGGTGAATACTTATCCAATTTGTCTTCCACTTTAACATTGCAGAGTATTTTGTGTAAATGTTTTTACCCAAGATTACAATTAAATCCATTTGAATCCCACTTTATAACACAACAAAATGTGGAAAACGTCACTGGGTGTGAAACATATCTGAAGGAACTTTATATTCCATCTATGTTTGTATTTACTGTCCAATCAGTTTATCATGTGTTTGTATTTACTGTCCAATCAGTTTATCATGTGTTTGTATTTACTGTCCAATCAGTTTATCATGTGTTTGTATTTACTGTCCAATCAGTTTATCATGTGTTTGTATTTACTGTCCAATCAGTTTATCATGTGTTTGTATTTACTGTCCAATCAGTTTATCCTGTGTTTGTATTTACTGTCCAATCAGTTTATCATGTGTTTGTATTTACTGTCCAATCAGTTTATCCTGTGTTTGTATTTACTGTCCAATCAGTTTATCATGTGTTTGTATTTACTGTCCAATCAGTTTATCCTGTGTTTGTATTTACTGTCCAATCAGTTTATCATGTGTTTGTATTTACTGTCCAATCAGTTTATCATGTGTTTGTATTTACTGTCCAATCAGTTTATCCTGTGTTTGTATTTACTGTCCAATCAGTTTATCCTGTGTTTGTATTTACTGTCCAATCAGTTTATCATGTGTTTGTATTTACTGTCCAATCAGTTTATCCTGTGTTTGTATTTACTGTCCAATCAGTTTATCCTGTGTTTGTATTTACTGTCCAATCAGTTTATCCTGTGTTTGTATTTACTGTCCAATCAGTTTATCCTGTGTTTGTATTTACTGTCCAATCAGTTTATCCTGTGTTTGTATTTACTGTCCAATCAGTTTATCCTGTGTTTGTATTTACTGTCCAATCAGTTTATCCTGTGTTTGTTTTACTGTCCAATCAGTTTATCTGTGTTTGTATTTACTGTCAATCAGTTTATCCTGTGTTTGTATTTACTGTCCAATCAGTTTATCCTGTGTTTGTATTTACTGTCCAATCAGTTTATCATGTGTTTGTATTTACTGTCCAATCAGTTTATCCTGTGTTTGTATTTACTGTCCAATCAGTTTATCCTGTGTTTGTATTTACTGTCCAATCAGTTTATCATGTGTTTGTATTTACTGTCCAATCAGTTTATCCTGTGTTTGTATTTACTGTCCAATCAGTTTATCCTGTGTTTGTATTTACTGTCCAATCAGTTTATCCTGTGTTTGTATTTACTGTCCAATCAGTTTATCATGTGTTTGTATTTACTGTCCAATCAGTTTATCCTGTGTTTGTATTTACTGTCCAATCAGTTTATCATGTGTTTGTAGGTCATATACACTTGTTTCTTGTGTTTTTATGCAGTTGCAAACCCAATTTCCCAATATTGGGACACTAAAAGCTTTTCTGAATCTGTATCTCAATGTCTCAATCTTCACTCTCCTCCTCTCCCCTCTTCTTCGTCCTCCCTCTCCTCTCTCCTCCCTCTCCTTCTCCCTCTGCTAGGCGTCGGAGAAGTTCCTCTCCTACCCTCCGTGGGCTCTGGGCGTGGCCTACTCCCTCATCATCGCTGCCATGCTTCCTCTCCCCTGCGTCTTCATCGCCCGCCACTTCAACCTGCTCTCTGACGGCTCCAACAAGCTGTCCGTCTCCTACCGTAAAGGCATGACCAAGGACCTCTCTGGCCTAGAAGAGGAGAACGAGTCCCGCTTCATCCTCGGTAAAGGCACCCCCAGCCCCAGCCCCTCGCCCATGCCTTCTCACCGCCCCTACCTGGGGCCCGGCGGAGCCCAGGAGATGACCAACGCGGCTGGATATGGTACCGGGACACCGACCAAGACGGGTTATCAGAATATTCATTCGCCAGAGTCCGAACTATGATCGATCTGACTGACTGAAGCACAAGAAACCCTATCTATCAAACCCAACACAGCACATCCAGAGACAGAGAGAGAGAGAGAATTAAAGAGCATATCTGTAAAGCACAGCCCCCCTCTCACTCAGCTGTTCACATATCCGTAAAGCACAGCCCCCCCCCCTCTCTCTGCTGTTCACATATCCGTAAAGCACAGACCCCCTCTCTCTCTCTGCTGTTCACCTAGCTGTACAGCCCCCCCCTCTCTGCTGTTCACCTAGCTGTACAGCCCCCTCCCCTCTCTCTGCTGTTCACCTAGCTGTACAGCCCCCTCCCCTCTCTCTGCTGTTCACCTAGCTGTACAGCCCCCCTCTCTGCTGTTCACCTAGCTGTACAGCCCCCTCCCCTCTCTCTGCTGTTCACCTAGCTGTACAGCCCCCTCCCCTCTCTCTGCTGTTCACCTAGCTGTACAGCCCCCCTCTCTGCTGTTCACCTAGCTGTACAGCCCCCCTCTCTCTGCTGTTCACCTAGCTGTACAGCCCCTCCCCTCTCTCTGCTGTTCACCTAGCTGTACAGCCCCCCCCTCTCTGCTGTTCACCTAGCTGTACACCCCCCTCTCTCTGCTGTTCACCTAGCTGTACAGCCCCCTCCCCCTCTCTCTGCTGTTCACCTAGCTGTACAGCCCCCCACTCTCTGCTGTTCACCTAGCTGTACAGCCCCTCCCATCTCTCTCTGCTGTTCACCTAGCTGTACAGCCCCCCTCTCTCTGCTGTTCACCTAGCTGTACAGCCCCCCCTCTCTGCTGTTCACCTAGCTGTACAGCCCCCCTCTCTCTGCTGTTCACCTAGCTGTACAGCCCCCCTCTCTCTCTCTGCTGTTCACCTAGCTGTACAGCCCCCTCTCTCTCTCTGCTGTTCACCTAGCTGTACAGCCCCCCTCTCTCTGCTGTTCACCTAGCTGTACAGCCCCTCCCCCTCTCTCTCTGCTGTTCACCTAGCTGTACAGCCCCCCTCTCTGCTGTTCACCTAGCTGTACAGCCCCCCTCTCTCTCTGCTGTTCACCTAGCTGTACAGCCCCCCTCTCTCTGCTGTTCACCTAGCTGTACAGCCCCCCCTCTCTCTGCTGTTCACCTAGCTGTACAGCCCCCCTCTCTGCTGTTCACCTAGCTGTACAGCCCCCCTCTCTCTGCTGTTCACCTAGCTGTACATACCCCCCTCTCTCTCTGCTGTTCACCTAGCTGTACAGCCCCCCCCTCTCTCTCTGCTGTTCACCTAGCTGTACAGCCCCTCCCCCTCTCTCTCTGCTGTTCACCTAGCTGTACAGACCTCCCCCTCTCTGCTGTTCACCTAGCTGTACAGCCCCTCCCCCTCTCTCTGCTGTTCACCTAGCTGTACAGCCCCTCCCCCCTCTCTCTCTGCTGTTCACCTAGCTGTACAGCCCCCCCGTCTCTCTGCTGTTCACCTAGCTGTACAGCCCCCCTCTCTCTCTGCTGTTCACCTAGCTGTACAGACCCCCCCCCTCTCTCTCTGCTGTTCACCTAGCTGTACAGACCCCCCTCTCTCTCTGCTGTTCACCTAGCTGTACAGACCCCCCCCTCTCTCTGCTGTACAGACCCCCCTCTCTCTCTGCTGTTCACCTAGCTGTACAGCCCCCCTCTCTCTCTGCTGTTCACCTAGCTGTACAGCCCCCCTCTCTCTCTGCTGTTCACCTAGCTGTACAGCCCCCCTCTCTCTCTGCTGTTCACCTAGCTGTACAGCCCCTCCCCCCTCTCTCTCTGCTGTTCACCTAGCTGTACATCCCCCTCCCACTCCCCATAACATAGAACATCTCTGAGCCTAAACACACTTTCATTCTATTCTAAAACAACCTTCCCCACATTTCCCCTAATCCCCTACCAATGTTGATGTGTCAGGCCTCGTCCTACATCACTCAGAGGCACAAATGAAGAAGGAGGGTCTCCATTTGAATTCAGCCTTAGAAGGCAGGCAGGGGGTGATTCATCTGAAGGCAGATAAGCCAAGCAGCTAGCGTTTGATCATCAGGCAGCGTGTGTGTGTGTGTGTGTGTGTGTGTGTGTGTGTGTGTGTGTGTGTGTGTGTGTGTGTGTGTGTGTGTGTGTGCGTGCGTGCGTGCGTGCGTGCGTGCGTGCGTGCGTGCGTGCGTGTATGTGGTAGTGCTCCCCAGCCAGTCCAGGTGAACCCTAGTGTTATAAATAGATATGATACCCACTTTGGCAACCGGCCCCGGCAACACAGTGCCATGGTGATGAATCCTCTTGTGATGTCATGGAGGAAGGCACACACACACACACAAGAGGGAATACACACACACATATAAGAGGGCACGTTGTTGCGCTTGGTCAACCAGCTGTTACCAAGCCGGGTTGTGTTCATTAGGGAAAACATTTTTAAAAGCAGAGTGAAACCAGCTGTTATCAAGCCGGGTTGTGTTCATTTGGGAGGAAAAGCAGAGTGAAAACAACTGTTAAAAAAACAAAAAAATTGAAACAGGGAGGTACAGCCTGAATGTGTACTAAGGTACTACCTGAAAATGTGAGCACAGATTGTAGTTTTCCGTTGCAAAATGTTTTGCTACGGTGTGACCTATTGAACACTACCCAGGTGTGCCGCATGCCATTATATATGTTGATATCTGTTGACCGTTGTTCAGAAATGGATCAATGGGAAATGTAGGGTTAATTGTTATTGTACATTCCTCTAATCATGTTCTTCGATAAGCACTCTGATCAATCAATGGCACTAATAATACATTTATTTTACGTGAATTGTCAAGTAAAAAAAAAGCCTTTTTATTTAAATGGTTGAGATATTTGTATGATAGTGTGTAGTAATAATAATTATGTGGATAATGTAGTCTATAATACTGTAGTGTACAAAACGTTTTTTTGTTGTTGCAATAGAAGACTTGAGCCACAGGGTGGCGCTGTTGGCCACCAGAGGAGTACCTGACATAATCTGTGTGTTTCCTGCCTCTCCATGAAGACAGTGATGACACACACAGAGCACACTGTGGCTCTTTCTAAAAATCCATCCTCTCCTTCATCGCACTGATCTGCAAGAACTGACCAGGTTAAACATTTTCCAAACAGTGCAGATGAAGGGGGGAAAATTATGAGAGGGAGGATTTTTAAGATATTGAGAATGAGATACATCCAAGCTGTTGCTGGCAGCCAGCCCAGAGATGCTTCGATTCTAATGTTGATACAGGCTATGGTCAACCTGTTGATGGATTATACTGTTGATACAAGCTATGGTCAACCTGTTGATGGTTTATACTGTTGATACAAGCTATGGTCAACCTGTTGATGGATTATACTGTTGATACAAGCTATGGTCAACCTGTTGATGGTTTATACTGTTGATACAAGCTATGGTCAACCTGTTGATGGATTCTAATGTTGATACAGGCTATGGTCAACCTGTTGATGGTTTATACTGTTGATACAGGCTATGGTCAACCTGTTGATGGTTTATACTGTTGATACAGGCTATGGTCAACCTGTTGATGGTTTATACTGTTGATACAAGCTATGGTCAACCTGTTGATGGTTTATACTGTTGATACAAGCTATGGTCAACCTGTTGATGGTTTATACTGTTGATACAAGCTATGGTCACCTGTTGATGGTTTATACTGTTGATACAGGCTATGGTCAACCTGTTGATGGTGCCTGAACAGCATATCTGTGTCTGTCTGCTAAGCCTTTTTAAAGTCGTCTTTATGGAGACATTCTATAGTGTTGTTATGTCGTCTGTAGTCCCAGCCACGTCAGCACTTTACAGCAGGTAGAGACCCTGGAGTTGAACATCAAGGACTTTATAGCAGGTAGAGACCCTGGAGTTGAACATCAATGACTTTATAGCGGGTAGAGACCCTGGAGTTGAACATCAATGACTTTATAGCAGGTAGAGACCCTGAAGTTGAACATCAATAACTTTATAGCAGGTAGAGACCCTGGAGTTGAACATCAATGACTTTATAGCGGGTAGAGACCCTGGAGTTGAACATCAATGACTTTATAGCAGGTAGAGACCCTGGAGTTGAACATCAATAACTTTATAGCAGGTAGAGACCCTGAAGTTGAACATCAATAACTTTATAGCAGGTAGAGACCCTGGAGTTGAACATCAATAACTTTATAGCAGGTAGAGACCCTGAAGTTGAACATCAATAACTTTATAGCAGGTAGAGACCCTGGAGTTGAACATCAATAACTTTATAGCAGGTAGAGTCACAACAGGACTACAGGACTAGAAGTGATAGATCGGTAATGATGGCCACACAATACAGAATACCCAGCACACAAATAGCACAGGATCTAAAGTGTAGGCACAAGCATAGAAGCCCTCTCGATTGTGCATCACAGCCACAGGATGCTAGGGACTGCTTGTGCATCACAGCCACAGGATGCTAGGGACTGCTTGTGCATCACAGCCACAGGATGCTAGGGACTGCTTGTGCATCACAGCCACAGGATGCTAGGGACTGCTTGTGCATCACAGCCACAGGATGCTAGGGACTGCTTGTGCATCACAGCCACAGGATGCTAGGGACTGCTTGTGCATCACAGCCACAGGATGCTAGGGACTGCTTGTAGATCACAGCCACAGGATGCTAGGGACTGCTTGTAGATCACAGCCACAGGATGCTAGGGACTGCTTGTGCATCACAGCCACAGGATGCTAGGGACTGCTTGTGCATCACAGCCACAGGATGCTAGGGACTGCTTGTGCATCACAGACTGCTTGTAGATCACAGCCACAGGATGCTAGGGACTGCTTGTGCATCACAGCCACAGGATGCTAGGGACTGCTTGTAGATCACAGCCACAGGATGCTAGGGACTGCTTGTAGATCACAGCCACAGGATGCTAGGGACTGCTTGTGCATCACAGCCACAGGATGCTAGGGACTGCTTGTGCATCACAGCCACAGGATGCTAGGGACTGCTTGTAGATCACAGCCCCGGGTAAATTATGGATTACCAATTAGAGAGCTAGAATCACTTGAACTATTATTGATGGAGGGAGAGGGAGAGGTGGACGGAGAGGGAGGTGGAGGGCCACAGGATGCTAGGGACTGAGGTCACAGCCACAGGGAGAGGGACTGCTTGGTGGAGGGAGAGAGAGGTGGAGGGCCACAGGATGCTAGGGACTGCTTGTGCATCACAGCCACAGGATGCTAGGGAGAGTGCATCAGAGCCACAGGATGCTAGGGACTGCTTGTGCAGCCACAGGATGCTAGGGACTGCTTGTGCAGCCACAGGATGCTAGGGACTGAGAGATCACAGACAGGATGCTAGGGACTATTAACCATCATACAGTACTTAAATCAAATCACATTTGATTAGTAACATGCACCTAATACAACAGGTGTAGACCTTACGGGGAAATGCTTACTTACGAGCCAGGGGGTACCAGTACAGAGTCAGTATGTGGGGGTAGAGTTATTAAAGTGACTATGCATAGGTGACAACAACAGAGAGTAGCAGCGGTGTAAAGGAGAGGGGAGGGGGGCCACAGGATGCAAAGCAAATGGCTAGCCATTTGATTAGATGTTCAGGAGTCTTATGGCTTCGGGGTAGAAGCTGTTTAGAAGCCTCTTGGACTCCAACTTTAATGTCACCAAGGCAGCTTCTGCCAAAGTGTGGTCTCTGTCTGGTTTGATCATTCCCCAGGGGGAGCTGGCTGTCTGGTTTGACATTCCCCAGGGGGAGCTGTCTGTCTGGTTTGACATTCCCCAGGGGGAGCTGTCTGTCTGGTCTGACACTACCCAGGGGGAGCTGGCTGTCTGGTTTGACACTCCCCAGGGGGAGCTGTCTGTCTGGTCTGACACTACCCAGGGGGAGCTGGCTGTCTGGTTTGACACTACCCAGGGGGAGCTGGCTGTCTGGTTTGACACTCCCCAGGGGGAGCTGTCTGTCTGGTCTGACACTCTCCAGGGGGAGCTGTCTGTCTGGTCTGACACTACCCAGGGGGAGCTGGCTGTCTGGTCTGACACTCCCCAGGGGGAGCTGGCTGTGTGGTCTGACACTCCCCAGGGGGAGCTGGCTGTCTGGTTTGACATTCCCCAGGGGGAGCTGTCTGTCTGGTCTGACACTCCCTAGGGGAGCTGTCTGTCTGGTCTGACACTACCCAGGAGGAGCTGGCTGTCTGGTTTGACACTCCCCAGGGGGAGCTGTCTGTCTGGTCTGACACTACCCAGGAGGAGCTGTCTGTCTGGTCTGACACTACCCAGGAGGAGCTGTCTGTCTGGTCTGACACTACCTAGGAGGAGCTGTCTGTCTGGTCTGACACTACCCAGGAGGAGCTGTCTGTCTGGTCTGACACTACCCAGGAGGAGCTGTCTGTCTGGTCTGACACTACCTAGGGGAGCTGTCTGTCTGGTCTGACACTACCCAGGAGGAGCTGTCTGTCTGGTCTGACACTACCCAGGAGGAGCTGTCTGTCTGGTCTGACACTATCCAGGAGGAGAGAGACAAGAAGGTGTTTAGGCACAAGGGCCCGATTCCGACGTAGGAATTCATTCCTTTCCTACACAGTTCTCAGTAGTTGGTATTCAGTCTTACCTTATGCAGATGCATAACTGGCTTTGCAGGCGTGGTTCCCTTGCAAGCGTTGAATACATGTAATTCAACCACTTACAAACCCTCTCACTCACTGGCCAACAGATTTTCTTGTGGAGTATTCAATTAAAAGAGTTTTCAGGACATTTATCTTAAGCCATCCCTTTACAGTGTACCTTTAATTAGAATAATTAGAATTTAATTTGAATACATGAATATGGTCGACAGACTAGAATACATAGAGAGACAGGTTCAGAATATTAGGGATCAATTTTTTTTTAAAGCCATCTAAATATCTGCATATTTGTCTCGGTTTCAACACCAAGTGGTAGATACATTTCTTTTTAAATACTCTCATTAAGGCACAATTTTAGGATTATGTATTAATCTTCTTCTTTTTTAACAGGTAGAATGTATGCACACATGACTGTAAGTCGCTTTGGATAAAAGCGTCTGCTAAATGGCATATTATTATTATTATTTATTATAGGTTTTTAACAGTGGTTTGATTCATTCTGAAAATGTGTCACATTCAGTTCTACAACCCATGATAATGTTGGAAGATTAGTGTACATATAATTATAATAGGGACAATAGTGTACAATAGTAGGCTATATCCTCCTCTATTTCCTGCACTAGCCATAGAACTGTGTGATGTCACAGCCAAGTATTGCACTGTGTCAGGGTCAAATTTCTCCATAACATTTAAATTAGCCTACATGTCTTTATATATATATTTATATATATATATTTATATATATATATTACTATATTACTATATTATATATTACTAATATATTACTAATGATACTCAGCAACAACGCCATGGTCGTGAAGGAGTTTACAGAGGACGAAAATTAAGGTAAATTAAACAATTGGGGCAGCAGGGTAGCCTAGTTGGGGTAGCCTGGCTACCCTGCCGCCCCAACAGACCTGCCATATGACTGGTCGCTCTGGATAAGAGCGTCTGCTAAATGACTTAAATGTAAATGTAAATGTTTCATACTTGTCTCCAGTGATCATGTGGTCCAATAGCTCTAAAACAAGCCTCGTTTATATGTTCATTTCCCTTATCCAAAACGGATTACTCAGATACCTAACTCTTGTCGATAGCTCTTATTAAGTTGGTGTTATTTCAATCTGAAAAAACAAAACAAATAAATGAGATACCTTTTCCTCACCTTTTATTAATGGTTTCCTTGCACATAAAGGTGGTAGAATTACTTTGGGAATTAAGTCAGAATACCATCTATCTGTAGGCACACCATCAATCTCCACCCTAAGCGAGTAGTGTGTGAATAGCACCGGTGTGAATCGAAATAGGGGCCAGCGCTTTTACTCGACAATTTGCCTAAAAGAACGTTAAATTCCCTTAAATCTCTTATTGAGGTGATGTAATGTCAACTCCAGGGCCTGTTTGTATTGTCATCACTGTCTCATTACTGCCTTGTACAAGTACAATAAATGAAACATGTGTAGACTAACTCGATTTCTCTCAACATGACAGTGATAGTGTGTTCATTTACTTAATAGTGATAATATGCTTTATTCTGTGATTTGATCAATAACTGAACTACAGTACTTACACGGGGAAGCTCAGGAATGTAATCATTTGATGTTAGAGGATTCCTCACCCTGAAATGAGTTCCTTATGCCCCGTTCACTTCCATTGAGTGTTATAGCTAGTAGTAGCTGTAGTTAGCTGCAGTTTGTATTAGCTGTTTGAAGAAAACAGTTTCTCCTGGCCCATAGACGGGTTTCAGGGTGAGGAACCATGGAACATCAAGTTGTAGAATTCTGAACCTACCCCTTTTATTCTGTATATTTACTCTGTAGGCATTGATGTACATTCTTTCCCTTCACAATGAAGTTATCTATAGTGTAAGTGACCAGGAGAATACTTGAGCTGTATATAATAATTGTATATTTTGAGATATTTCAGATTTTTGTACGTAATGTACCCTTATTGTGTCTGTAGATTTATGATGTAAAAAATATTAGTGTGAAATTGTTGTTTTCAATCCAAATAACTGGAGAGATTGTACTTTCGACGTGTGTATGTGTGCGTGCTCTTGTGTGTGAGTGAGTATGTGGTGTGCTTACGTGTATGTGTGTGTGTGTACGTCTGGTGTGAGTGAGTGTGTGATTCTGTGTTCATGTAGATGTCATTGTTCAAACTGGTTGTGTGTTTCTTGATTTCCACCTTCAGTGTTGTGTGAGCTTTACTGACTGTAATCAAGTAGATATGACTCACTTGTAATGACTTGGGACCACTGACTTCTTTAAGCAATCTGTACGTGTTCTGTGTCTCTTCAGCTGCTCTATGGGACAACTCTCTGTTCTCCACACAAATTACAACTTTAACATGGAATAAAATAGTGTGAGAATTCAGGAGCGTCAATACTGTAACAACCAATGTTTTTTTTGTCTTAGACAAAACATTGAGGGAAAATGAAATAAAAGTTAGCACTTTTATGAACCACGTTATACAGTATGTTGGTAGTGTCATTTATTTGAATACATTTGATTTTCACGTGTCTCTGGTTTGGAGTCTAACATTATCTGTCTGTCATCAAGCAACTTGGAGTCTAACACACTATGTCTGTTTTGTTAACTAGCAGAAACTGAAGCTACAGTAGCTTGTTGGGGGGGGGGGTCTTCTATTCCCTTGCCGAGGCTACAGTAGCTTGTTGGAGGGGGTCTTCTATTCCCTTGCCGAGGCTACAGTAGCTTGTTGGAGGGGGTCTTCTATTCCCTTGCCGAGGCTACAGTAGCTTGTTGGAGGGGGTCTTCTATTCCCTTGCCGAGGCTACAGTAGCTTGTTGGGGGGGGGGTCTTCTATTCCCTTGCCCAGGCTACAGTAGCTTGTTGGGGGGGTCTTCTATTCCCTTGAACATACACACACGTGTTCACACAAAATGCTCATAGAATTGGGACAGGGACAGGGTGTGTGTGCATGGTATTAAATATTTACACCCTTTGAAAGCAACACTGGAGAGGTATTTTTTGACTGGTGTTAACCTTGTCTGACTGGTGTTAACCTCGCCTGACTGGTGTTAACCTCGACTGACTGGAGTTAACCTTGTCTGACTGGTGTTAACCTCGTCTGACTGGTGTTAACCTCGTCTGGTGTTAACCTCGTCTGGTGTTAACCTCGTCTGACTGGTGTTAACCTCGTCTGACTGGTGTTAACCTCGTCTGACTGGTGTTAACCTTGTCTGACTGGAGTTAACCTCATCTGACTGGTGTTAACCTCGTCTGACTGGTGTTAACCTCGTCTGACTGGTGTTAACCTCGTCTGACTGGTGTTAACCTCGACTGACTGGTGTTAACCTCGTCCGACTGGTGTTAACCTCGTCTGACTGGTGTTAACCTCGTCTGACTGGTGTTAACCTCGTCTGGTGTTAACCTCGTCTGGTGTTAACCTCGTCTGACTGGTGTTAACCTCGTCTGGTGTTAACCTCGTCTGGTGTTAACCTCGTCTGACTGTTGTTAACCTCGACTGACTGGTGTTAACCTCGTCTGACTGGTGTTAACCTTGTCTGACTGGTGTTAACCTCGACTGACTGGTGTTAACCTCGTCTGACTGGTGTTAACCTCGTCTGACTGGTGTTAACCTCGTCTGACTGGTGTTAACCTCGACTGACTGGTGTTAACCTCGACTGACTGGTGTTCACCTCGTCTGGTGTTAACCTCGTCTGGTGTTAACCTCGTCTGACTGGTGTTAACCTCGACTGACTGGTGTTCACCTCGTCTGGTGTTAACCTCGTCTGGTGTTAACCTCGTCTGACTGGTGTTAACCTCCCCTGACGGGAGTTAACCCTTGTCTGACTGGTGTTAACCTCGTCTGACTGGTGTTAACCTCGTCTGACTGGAGTTAACCACGTCTGACTGTTGTTAACCTCGTCTGACTGGTGTTAACCTCGTCTGACTGGAGTTAATCCCGTCTGACTGGTGTTAACCTCGTCTGACTGGTGTTAACCTCGTCTGACTGGTGTTAACCTTGTCTGACTGGAGTTAACCTCATCTGGTGTTAACCTCGTCTGGTGTTAACCTTGTCTGACTGGTGTTAACCTCGCCTGGCTGGAGTTAACCCCGTCTGACTGGTGTTAACCTTGTCTGACTGGAGTTAACCTCATCTGGTGTTAACCTCGTCTGGTGTTAACCTTGTCTGACTGGAGTTAACCTCGTCTGGAGTTAACCTCGCCTGGTGTTAACCTCGTCTGACTGGTGTTAACCTCATCTGACTGGTGTTAACCTTGTCTGACTGGTGTTAACCTCGTCTGACTGGTGTTAACCTTGTCTGACTGGAGTTAACCTCATCTGGTGTTAACCTCGTCTGGTGTTAACCTTGTCTGACTGGAGTTAACCTCATCTGGAGTTAACCTCGCCTGGTGTTAACCTTGTCTGACTGGTGTTAACCTCGTTTGACTGGAGTTAACCTCGTCTGACTGGTGTTAACCTCGTCTGACTGGTGTTAACCTTGTCTGACTGGTGTTAACCTGGTCTGACTGGTGTTAACCTCGTCTGACTGGAGTTAACCTCGTCTGACTGGAGTTAACCTTGTCTGTCTGATGTTAACCTCATCTGGTGTTAACCTCGTCTGACTGGAGTTAACCTCGTCTGGTGTTAACCTCGTCTGACTGGAGTTAACCTCGTCTGGTGTTAACCTCGTCTGACTGGTGTTAATCTCATCTGGTGTTAACCTCGTCTGACTGGAGTTAACCTCGTCTGGTGTTAACCTCGTCTGACTGGAGTTAACCTCGTCTGACTGGAGTTAACCTCATCTGGTGTTAACCTCGTCTGGTGTTAACCTTGTCTGACTGGTGTTAACCTCGTCTGACTGGTGTTAACCTCGTCTGACAGGTGTTAACCTCGTCTGACTGGAGTTAACCTCGTCTGCCGAGGCTACAGTAGCTTGTTGGGGGGGGTCTTCTATTCCTTGCCGAGGCTACAGTAGCTTGCTGGGGGTCTTCTATTCCCTTGCCGAGGCTACAGTAGCTTGTTGGAGGGGGTCTTCTATTCCCTTGCCGAGGCTACAGTAGCTTGTTGGGGGGGGGGTATTCTATTCCCTTGCCCAGGCTACAGTAGCTTGTTGGGGGGGTCTTCTATTCCCTTGAACATACACACACGTGTTCACACAAAATGCTCATAGAATTGGGACAGGGACAGGGTGTGTGTGCATGGTATTAAATATTTACACCCTTTGAAAGCAACACTGGAGAGGTATTTTTTGACTGGTGTTAACCTTGTCTGACTGGTGTTAACCTCGTCTGACTGGTGTTAACCTCGTCTAGTGTTAACCTCGACTGACTGGTGTTAACCTCGACTGACTGGTGTTAACCTCGTCTGACTGGTGTTAACCTCGCCTGACTGGTGTTAACCTCGACTGACTGGTGTTAACCTCGTCTGACTGGTGTTAACCTCGCCTGACTGGTGTTAACCTCGTCTGACTGGTGTTAACCTCGCCTGACTGGTGTTAACCTCGTCTGACTGGTGTTAACCTCGCCTGACTGGTGTTAACCTCGTCTGACTGGAGTTAACCTCGCCTGACTGGTGTTAACCTCGTCTGACTGGTGTTAACCTCGTCTGACTGGTGTTAACCTCGCCTGACTGGTGTTAACCTCGACTGACTGGTGTTAACCTCGACTGACTGGTGGTAACCTCGTCTGGTGTTAACCTCGTCTGACTGGTGTTAACCTCGTCTGACTGGTGTTAATCTCGACTGACTGGTGTTAACCTCGTCTGACTGGTGTTAACCTCGTCTGACTGGTGTTAACCTCGTCAGACTGGAGTTAACCTCGTCTGACTGGTGTTAACCTTGTCTGACTGGTGTTAACCTCGTCTGACTGGTGTTAACCTCGACTGACTGGTGTTAACCTCGTCTGACTGGTGTTAACCTCGTCTGGTGTTAACCTCGCCTGACTGGTGTTAACCTCGCCTGACTGGTGTTAACCTCGTCTGACTGGTGTTAACCTCGTCTGGTGTTAACCTCGTCTGGTGTTAACCTCGTCTGGTGTTAACCTCGTCTGACTGGTGTTAACCTCGCCTGACTGGAGTTAACCCTCGTCTGACTGGTGTTAACCTCGTCTGACTGGTGTTAACCTCGTCTGACTGGAGTTAACCTCGTCTGACTGGAGTTAACCTTGTCTGACTGGTGTTAACCTCGTCTGGTGTTAACCTCGTCTGACTGGTGTTAACCTCGTCTGACTGGTGGTAACCTCGTCTGACTGGTGTTAACCTTGTCTGACTGGTGTTAACCTTGTCTGACTGGTGTTAACCTCGTCTGACTGGTGTTAACCTCGTCTGGTGTTAACCTCGTCTGACTGGAGTTAACCTCGTCTGACTGGTGGTAACCTCGTCTGACTGGAGTTAACCTTGTCTGACTGGTGTTAACCTCGTCTGACTGGTGTTAACCTCGTCTGACTGGAGTTAACCTCATCTGGTGTTAACCTCGTCTGACTGGAGTTAACCTCGTCTGACTGGTGGTAACCTCGTCTGACTGGTGTTAACCTCGTCTGACTGGTGTTAACCTCGTCTGACTGGTGTTAACCTCGTCTGACTGGAGTTAACCTCGTCTGACTGGAGTTAACCTCGTCTGGTGTTAACCTCGTCTGACTGGAGTTAACCTCGTCTGACTGGTGTTAACCTCGTCTGACTGGTGTTAACCTTGTCTGACTGGTGTTAACCTTATCTGGAGTTAACCTCGTCTGACTGGAGTTAACCTCATCTGGAGTTAAGCTCGTCTGACTGGAGTTAACCTCGCCTGGTGTTAACCTCGTCTGACTGGTGTTAACCTCGTCTGACTGGTGTTAACCTCATCTGGTGTTAACCTCGTCTGGTGTTAACCTCGTCTGACTGGAGTTAACCTCGTCTGACTGGAGTCAATAACATGCACTGATGGTGTTAATCACAAAACCACAAAATGTTGAGTACCTCATCTAAAATCCTACAATGGGATTTCTAGTCAAAGTGAGGTGTGGGAAATGAGAGGTGGCAGAACTTCCCTGTAACACTCTGCTGCCCACAGCAGCATCACTATGCCTTGGAGGCCAGCTGGGCCCTTGGTCTGGAAGCTAGCTGACATTGGAACTGCAACAGACGGTGAGAATATGACTGGTAGTTTTCCACCCCCACGTCCACTGTCTTCTTGTCCTTCTTAAAGAGGAAGTGGGGCTAAGAGTGTAAGAAAATGTTTATAACTACCAAGAGCCTCTTCCTAGATTCTAGATCAGGTGGACGGACATTGGAAAAATGGGAAGTGGCCTCTTGGCTTGATATTTCGGGCACACAGACACACATACACACACACACACACACACACACAGCGAGACAGACACACATACACACACAGAGACAGACACACATACACACACACAGACACACACACAGACACACATACACACACATACACACACAGACACATACACACACACAGAGATAGACAGACACACACACAGACACGCACACACACACAGAGACAGACACACACACACACAGAG
Organism: Oncorhynchus gorbuscha; assembly: GCF_021184085.1. Taxonomy (NCBI): domain Eukaryota; kingdom Metazoa; phylum Chordata; class Actinopteri; order Salmoniformes; family Salmonidae; genus Oncorhynchus; species Oncorhynchus gorbuscha. The sequence goes on along the minus strand of NC_060182.1, from coordinate 6,710,966 downwards.
AGACAGACACACACACACACAGAGAGAGACAGACACACACAGATACACACACACTAATTCTGTTGTCCTGGTGCTCTGACCAGATAAAGATCTGGACTGGAATCTGCAAGACGGCACATCGTCCTCCGTCATTAACTATAAAGATGGGAATCCCATTAGCGTGTGTGCCTGCCTGTGTATATATCTATGTGTCAGTCATGGTTAGGTCAGTATTTCTGTTGTCATGGATACCCCAGAAGAGGCGTGCCGCCGTTCAAAGACCACAGGTACACAGAGGTTAAGAATGGAAGAGTGTGACGCAGCGATGAGGGACAATACTGTTGACATTTACACACACAACCTGTCTGCCAAGTCAACAGTGTCAGAAACATTTCCTGCTCTGGCAGGAACTCTACGTACATCTACACAATAACAGAAAACACACACACACACTGTTGACTCATCTCTTGCTAGGTGGCAATTGTGTAGGTTAGGTTTTGATTAAATTCATAACTCAAAGTGCCAACAGGAGACATGAGGCACAGACTTATTCCAAACTGACAGATTCTGTCGTCCCAGATACTTGCTATTGTTTGTTGTACTCTACTGTTTAGTTTACATATCATATTGAGATCGAGATCAGGTCATTTAAGTGTGTGTGTGTGTGTTTGTGTGCACGCGTGCATGTGTGTGTGTCCTCCTGATCCTGTGTAAACCAGCAGCCACTTACTACAAGTGAGTAGGCAGCAGGAGATTACTGATTCCGTCCAACAACACCACATAATAACAGCTCTGCTCTACGATAGATAGATGTAGGACTGTGTGTGTGTGTGTGTGTGTGTGTGTGTGTGTGTGTGTGTGTGTGTGTGTGTGTGTGTGTGTGTGTGTGTGTGTGTGTGTGTGTGTGTGTGTGTGTGTGTGTGTGTGTGTGTGTGTGTGTGTGTGTGTGTGTGTGTGTGTGTGTTTATTTGTTGTTCTTGTGGGGATCAGAAGTCCTCATAGTAAAACAAGGTGGGGACATTTCGCCTAAACCATAAGCCCCAGAAGGACCATTTCTATTTTAAGCTTAGGGCTTAGGTTTAGGGTTTAGGGTTTCAATTAGGGCTTAGGTTTAGGGTTAGGGTTTAGGGTTTCAATTAGTGCTTAGGTTTAGGGTTAGGGTTTCAGTTAGGGCTTAGGTTTAGGGTTAGGGTTAGGGTTTAGGGTTTCAATTAGGGCTTAGGTTTAGGGTTAGGGTTTCAATTAGGGTTTAGGGTTAGGTTTTAGGGTTTCAATTAGGGCTTAGGTTTAGGTTTAGTGTTTCAATTAGGGCTTAGGTTTAGGGTTTCAATTAGGGCTTAGGTTTAGGGTTAGGGTTTAGGGTTTCAATTAGGGCTTAGGTTTAGGGTTAGGGTTTCAATTAGGGCTTAGGTTTAGGGTTTCAATTAGGGCTTAGGTTTAGGGTTAGGGTTTAGGGTTAGGGTTTAGGGTTTCAATTAGGGCTTAGGTTTAGGGTTAGGGTTTAGGGTTTCAATTAGGGCTTAGGTTTAGGGTTAGGGTTTAGGGTTTCAATTAGGGCTTAGGTTTAGGGTTAGGGTTTAGGGTTTCAATTAGGGCTTAGGTTTAGAGTTAGGGTTTCAATTAGGGTTAAGGGTAAGGGAAAATAAGATTTTGAATGGGAATCTGCTGAGGCTAAATCCTGTTCCTTCCCTGACTCTTCCTAAATGTTTGTATTTTCCAATTCCACTGAATTCAGAAATCTCAAACAGAAATATTTAGAGCCTTTTTACCAGTTTTTCCCAATATTTTCCTGACTTAACCCAACAAGACAATGTGCTGTAGGTTGTTGGTACCCAGCCACCCACCAAGACAATGTGCTGTATGTTGTTGGTACCCGGCCACCCACCAAGACAATGTGCTGTAGGTTGTTGGTACCCAGACACCCACCAAGACGATGTGCTGTAGGTTGTTGGTACCCAGACAGGCTCCAAGACAATGTGCTGTAGGACATTGGTACCTAAACACCCAGCAAGACAATGTGCTGTAGGACATTGGTACCTAGACAGGCTCCAAGACAATGTGCTGTAGGTTGTTGGTACCCAGACAGGCTCCAAGACAATGTGCTGTAGGTTGTTGGTACCTAGACACCCACCAAGACAATGTGCTGTAGGTTGTTGGTACCCAGACACCCACCAAGACAATGTTCTGTAGGAAATTGGTATCCAGACAGGCTCCAAGACAATGTGCTGTAGGACATTGGTGCCCAGACACCCACCAAGACAATGTTCTGTAGGACATTGGTACCCAGACACCCACCAAGACAATGTGCTGTATGTTGTTGGTACCTAGACACCCACCAAGACAATGTTCTGTAGGTTGTTGGTACCTAGACACCCACCAAGACAATGTGCTGTAGGACATTCGTACCCAGCCACCCACCAAGACAATGTGCTGTAGGTTGTTGGTACCTAGACAGGCTCCAAGACAATGTGCTATAGGACATTGGTACCTAGACAGGCTCCAAGACAATGTGCTGTAGGACATTGGTACCTAGACAGGCTCCAAGACAATGTGCTGTAGGTTGTTGGTACCTAGACAGGCTCCAAGACAATGTGCTATAGGACATTGGTACCTAGACAGGCTCCAAGACAATGTGCTGTAGGACATTGGTACCCAGACAGGCTCCAAGACAATGTGCTGTAGGACATTGGTACCCAGACAGGCTCCAAGACAATGTGCTGTAGGACATTGGTACATTGGTACCCAGACAGGCTCCAAGACAATGTGCTGTAGGACATTGGTACCCAGACAGGCTCCAAGACAATGTGCTGTAGGACATTGGTACCCAGACAGGCTCCAAGACAATGTGCTGTAGGACAATGTGCTGTAGGTACCCAGACAGGCTCCAAGACAATGTGCTGTAGGACATTGGTACCCAGACAGGCTCCAAGACAATGTGCTGTAGGACATTGGTACCCAGACAGGCTCCAAGACAATGTGCTGTAGGACATTGGACATTGGTACCCAGACAGGCTCCAAGACAATGTGCTGTAGGACATTGGTACCCAGACAGGCTCCAAGACAATGTGCTGTAGGACATTGGTACCCAGACAGGCTCCAAGACAATGTGCTGTAGGACATTGGTACCCAGACAGAAGACAATGTGCTGTAGGACATTGGTACCCAGACAGGCTCCAAGACAATGTGCTGTAGGACATTGGTACCCAGACAGGCTCCAAGACAATGTGCTGTAGGACATTGGTACCCAGACAGGCTCCAAGACAATGTGCTGTAGGACATTGGTACCCAGAAGACAATGTGCTATAGGACATTGGTACACCAAGACAATGTGCTGTAGGACATTGGTACCCAGACAGGCTCCAAGACAATGTGCTGTAGGACATTGGTACCCAGACAGGCTCCAAGACAATGTGCTGTAGGACATTGGTACCCAGACAGGCTCCAAGACAATGTGCTGTAGGACATTGGTACAGGCTCCAAGACAATGTGCTGTAGGACATTGGTACCCAGACAGGCTCCAAGACAATGTGCTATAGGACATTGGTAGACAGGCTCCAAGACAATGTGCTGTAGGACATTGGTACCAGACAGGCTCCAAGACAATGTGCTGTAGGACATTGGTACCCAGACAGGCTCCAAGACAATGTGCTATAGGACATTGGTACCCAGACAGGCTCCAAGACAATGTGCTATAGGACATTGGTACCCAGACAGGCTCCAATGACAATGTGCTCCAAGACAATGTGCTGGGACATTGGTACCCAGACAGGCTCCAAGACAATGTGCTGTAGGACATTGGTACCCAGACAGGCTCCAAGACAATGTGCTGTAGGACATTGGTACCCAGACAGGCTCCAAGACAATGTGCTGTAGGACATTGGTACCCAGACAGGCTCCAAGACAATGTGCTGTAGGACATTGGTACCCAGACAGGCTCCAATGTGCTGTAGGACAATGTGCTCCAAGACAATGTGCTGTAGGACATTGGTACCCAGACAGGCTCCAAGACAATGTGCTGTAGGACATTGGTACCCAGACAGGCTCCAAGACAATGTGCTGTAGGACATTGGTACCCAGACAGGCTCCAAGACAATGTGCTGTAGGACATTGGTACCCAGACAGGCTCCAAGACAATGTGCTGTAGGACATTGGTACCCAGACAGAAGACAATGTGCTCCCCAAGGCTCCAAGACAATGTGCTGTAGGACATTGGTACCCAGACAGGCTCCAAGACAATGTGCTGTAGGACATTGGTAGACAGGCTCCAAGACAATGTGCTATAGGACATTGGTACCAGACAGGCTCCAAGACAATGTGCTGTAGGACATTGGTACCCAGACAGGCTCCAAGACAATGTGCTGTAGGACATTGGTACCCAGACAGGCTCCAAGACAATGTGCTGTAGGACATTGGTACCCAGACAGGCTCCAAGACAATGTGCTGTAGGACATTGGTACCCAGACAGGCTCCAAGACAATGTGCTGTAGGACATTGGTACCCAGACAGGCTCCAAGACAATGTGCTAGACAATGTGCTAGGACATTGGTACCCAGACAGGCTCCAAGACAATGTGCTGTAGGACAATTGGTGGTACCCAGACACCCACCAAGACAATGTTCTGTAGGACATTGGTATCCAGACAGGCTCCAAGACAATGTGCTGTAGGACATTGGTGCCCAGACACCCACCAAGACAATGTTCTGTAGGACATTGGTACCCAGACACCCACCAAGACAATTTTCTGTAGGACATTGGTACCCAGACACCCACCAAGACAATGTGCTGTATGTTGTTGGTACCTAGACACCCACCAAGACAATGTTCTGTAGGTTGTTGGTACCTAGACACCCACCAAGACAATGTGCTGTAGGACATTGGTACCCAGCCACCCACCAAGACAATGTGCTGTAGGTTGTTGGTACCTAGACAGGCTCCAAGACAATGTGCTATAGGACATTGGTACCTAGACAGGCTCCAAGACAATGTGCTGTAGGTTGTTGGTACCTAGACAGGCTCCAAGACAATGTGCTATAGGACATTGGTACCTAGACAGGCTCCAAGACAATGTGCTATAGGACATTGGTACCTAGACAGGCTCCAAGACAATGTGCTGTAGGACATTGGTACCCAGACAGGCTCCAAGACAATGTGCTGTAGGACATTGGTACCCAGACAGGCTCCAAGACAATGTGCTGTAGGACATTGGTACCCAGACAGGCTCCAAGACAATGTGCTGTAGGACATTGGTACCCAGACAGGCTCCAAGACAATGTGCTGTAGGACATTGGTACCCAGACAGGCTCCAAGACAATGTGCTGTAGGACATTGGTACCCAGACAGGCTCCAAGACAATGTGCTGTAGGACATTGGTACCCAGACAGGCTCCAAGACAATGTGCTGTAGGACATTGGTACCCAGACAGGCTCCAAGACAATGTGCTGTAGGACATTGGTACCCAGACAGGCTCCAAGACAATGTGCTGTAGGACATTGGTACCCAGACAAGCTCCAAGACAATGTGCTGTAGGACATTGGTACCCAGACAGGCTCCAAGACAATGTGCTGTAGGACATTGGTACCCAGACAGGCTCCAAGACAATGTGCTGTAGGACATTGGTACCCAGACACCCACCAAGACAATGTGCTGTAGGACATTGGTACCCAGACAGGCTCCAAGACAATGTGCTGTAGGACATTGGTACCCAGACACCCACCAAGACAATGTGCTGTAGGACATTGGTACCCAGACAGGCTCCAAGACAATGTGCTATAGGACATTGGTACCCAGACAGGCTCCAAGACAATGTGCTGTAGGACATCGGTACCCAGACAGGCTCCAAGACAATGTGCTGTAGGACATCGGTACCCAGACAGGCTCCAAGACAATGTGCTGTAGGACATCGGTACCCAGACAGGCTCCAAGACAATGTGCTGTAGGACATTGGTACCCAGACAGGCTCCAAGACAATGTGCTATAGGACATTGGTACCCAGACAGGCTCCAAGACAATGTGCTATAGGACATTGGTACCCAGACAGGCTCCAAGACAATGTGCTATAGGACATTGGTACCCAGACAGGCTCCAAGACAATGTGCTATAGGACATTGGTACCCAGACAGGCTCCAAGACAATGTGCTGTAGGACATTGGTACCCAGACAGGCTCCAAGACAATGTGCTGTAGGACATTGGTACCCAGACAGGCTCCAAGACAATGTGCTGTAGGACATTGGTACCCAGACAGGCTCCAAGACAATGTGCTGTAGGACATTGGTACCCAGACAGGCTCCAAGACAATGTGCTGTAGGACATTGGTACCCAGTCAGGCTCCAAGACAATGTGCTGTAGGACATTGGTACCCAGACAGGCTCCAACACAATGTGCTGTAGGACATTGGTACCCAGACAGGCTCCAAGACAATGTGCTGTAGGACATTGGTACCCAGACAGGCTCCAACACAATGTGCTGTAGGACATTGGTACCCAGACAGGCTCCAAGACAATGTGCTGTAGGTTGTTGGTACCTAGTCAGGCTCCAAGACAATGTGCTGTAGGACATTGATACCCAGACAGGCTCCAAGACAATGTGCTGTAGGACATTGGTACCCAGTCAGGCGTTAAAACGTCTCTCTCGCCTCACTGAATGAAGGACACATGGATGAACAGGAGATAATTGTCCACCTTACTTCACAATTTAATTTACATTAGGCCCAACTAAATGGAGATTGATTTTCATTTCGACGGACAATAGTGTAATGATAAGTTTGTGTTGCGCTTATTTATCAACGGCATTGTCATGCTGAAACAGGAAAGGGCCATCCCCATATTGTTGCCACAAAATCAGAGGTAGATAATTGTCTAGAATGTCATTATATGCTGTAGCGTTAAAATTTCCCTTCACTGGAACTACGGGGCCTAACCCGAACCATTAAAAACAGCCCCAGACCATTATTCCTCCTCCACCAAACTTTACAGTTGGCACTATGCATTACGGCAGATAGCGTTCTCCTGGCATCCACCAAACCCAGATTTGTCCATTGGAGTGCCAAATGGTGATGCATGATTCATCCCTCCAGAGAACGCATTTCAACTGCACCCATGGCGCCGAGCTTTACGCCACTGCAGACGACGCTTGGCATTGTGCATGGTGATCTTAGGCTTGTGTGCAGCTGGGAAACCCATTTCATGAAGCTCCCGACGAACAGTTCTTGTGCTGAACGTTGCTTTCAGAGGCAGTTTGGAACACTGAAGTCAGTGTTTTTATATCATTTTTGTATACATAGTGTATGTCGGGCAATTAAAAGAATCCTCCTCTACCCTCCGTGCTATTGGCAAACTAACAATAATTGGAAAACAGACTGGATGAGCTCCGTTGAAGATTATCAGCGGGACCTGAAGAACTGTAATATTCCATGTTTCTCAGAGTTGTTGCTGAACAAGGACATGGATAATATACAGTCAATATACATATACATATATACAATATACAGGGTAACACACATCTAGATGGTTTTTCTATGCATCGTCAAGTGTCGGGTAAATTTAGGGGGGAGGGGTGTATCACTTTGTTAGCAATCTCCAATATTGAGGAAGTCTTCTTGCATGAGTTAAAATACCTAATTATAAACTGTAGGGCAAACTATTTAGCGTATATCATTTTTTAATGGCCTATCTACCGCCACAAACCGATGCTGGCACTAAAGAGTGCACTCAACGAGCTGTATTAGAGCCATAAGCAAACAAGAAAATGCTAATCCAGAAGCAACACTCTTAGTGGCCGGTGAATTTAACCGAAATCCATCTGACCTCATTTCTACCAGCACGTCACCTGGGCAACTAGAGGAGACAAAGCTTTAGAGGATCACCTTTACTCCACACACAGAGATGTAAACAAAGCTCTCCCTCGCCCTCCATTTGGCAAATCTGACCATGACAATCCTGATTCCTGCTTTCAAGCAAAAACCTCAAACAGGAAGTACCAGTGACCCGCTCATTTCTAAAGTGGTCCGATGAAGCGGATGCTCAGCTACAGGACTGTTTCGCTAGCACAGACTGGGACATGTTTTTGTTAAATGTTGCAGTGATTTCACTTGCTGTGGTAGCTGATGTGTATGGTGTTGACTCATCTGCATTCATAGACACATACTGTAGACTTTACTCAGAGCCAGTGGCAGCTCATTAGTAAAGATTGAAAAAGTAAGAGGCTTAGACATCTGCCCTGGGGAATGCCTGACTCTTGAAAAATTAAAGGAGAGCCGCACACTCCAGGAGCTCAGATGCAATAATTTAATAACCAACGTTTCGATAGACAAACTGTCCTCATCAATGTAATTATTAAATTATTGTGATGTGTGATATCAAAATGACGCCAAACAAAACACTTCAAAAACAAACAGTGAAGCTCAAAAGCGAGTCAAACTCCCACAAACACAGGTGGGGAAAAAAAGGGTACCTAAGTATGGTTCCCAACCAGAGACAAGGATAGACAGCTGTCCATGATTGAGAACCATACCCGGCCAAAACACAAAGAAATAGAAAACATAGAACACAAAACATAGAATGCCCACCCCAACTCACGCCCTAACCAAACCAAAATAGAGACATAAAAAGGATCTCTAGAGAAACATCTGAAAAGGAAACATAACCAATACTACCTGATAACAGAAGAAGAAGCTCTATAAAGGGTAAGTAATCAGGAAGTAATGAAGTCCAGGTGTGCGTAAAGATGGGTTGCCAGGATCGGTGGTTCGTAGGCCGGGTGACGTCGAGCACCGGAGAGGGGGAGCGGGAGTCCACGTGACACACACAGACATTCCTGTCTCTTCGGGAATATGTTGCATTGCTACCACTGTGTCATCAAATGTATATATGAATGTTACACATTGCAAAAAAGTAAGTGAAATAGGTCATTAACTAAAGTGAAATAAACAATACAAAAATGTACAGTAAACATAACACTCACAAAAGTTCCAAAATAATATTATAAAGAAACATAAATATAGGTTGTATTTACAATGGTGTTTGTTCTTCACTGGTTTCCCTTTTCTTGTGGCAACAAGTAACAAATTGTGCTGCTGTGATGGTACACTGTGGTATTTCACCCAGTAGATATGAGAGTTGATCAAAATCTGGTTTGTTTTTTAATTCTTTGTGGATCTGTGTGATCTGAGGGAAATATGTGTCTCTAATATGGTCATACATTTGGCAGGTTAGGAAGTTCAGCTCAGTTTCCACCTCATTTTGTGGGCAGTGAGCACATGGCCTGTCTTCTCTTGGGCCTTTCTCAGTAGCAAGGTTATGCTCACTGACTCTGTACATAGTCAAAGCTTGCCTTAAGTTTGGGTCAGTCACAGTGGTCAGATATTCTGCCACTGTGTACTCTGTTTAGAGCCAAATAGCATTCTAGTTTGCTCTGTTTTTTGTCTGTCTCTGTCTCTCTCGCTCTGTCTCTCTTTCCATCTCTCTCTTTCTGTCTCTCTCTCTCTTTCTGTCTCTTCTGTAGCTCAGTTGGTAGAGCATGGCGCTTGTAACGCCAGGGTAGTGGGTTCGATCCCCGGGACCACCCATACGTAGAATGTATGCACACATGACTGTAAGTCGCTTTGGATAAAAGCGTCTGCTAAATGGCATTTATTATTATTATTATTATTATTATTATTATTATTATTATTATTATATTATCTCTCTCTTCTCTCTCTATTTCCATATCTCTCTCTCTCTTCCTCTCTCCTGCTCTCTCTCTCTCTCTCTCTCTCTCTCTTTCCATCTCTCTTTCCATCTCTCTCTCTCTCTCTCTCTCCTGCTCTCTCCTGCTCTCTCTCTCTCTTTCCATCTCTCTCTTTCTCTCTCTCTCTTTCTGTCTCTTTCTGTCTCTTTCCATCTCTCTCTCTCTTTCCGTCTCTCTCTCTTTCCATCTCTCCCTCTCTCTCTTTCCGTCTCTCTCGCTCTCTCTCTCTCTCTTTCCGTCTCTCTCTCTCTCTCTTTCCGTCTCTCTCGCTCTCTCTTTCCGTCTCTCTCGCTCTCTCTCTCTCTCTTTCGGTCTCTCTCTCTTTCTGTCTCTCTCTCTCTTTCTGTCTCTCTTGCTCTCTCTTTTGGTCTCTTTCTCTCTTTCCGTCTCTTTCTCTCTTTCCGTCTCTCTCTCTATCTTTCCATCTCTCTCTCTCTCTCTCTTCCGTCTCTCTCTCACTTTCTGTCTCTCTTTCTCCTTCTGTCTCTCTTTCTCTCTCTGTCTGTCTCTCTCTCTCTCTCTCTCTCTCTCTCTCTCTCTCTCTCTCTCTCTCTCTCTCTCTCTCTCAGTTAGCCTCTCTCTCTCTCTCTCTCTCTCTCTCTCTCAGTTAGCCATTCTATTCATCTCTGCCTTTAAAGGGTATTGGTCTCAGCCTGATATAAGGGTCACAGCTATAAGGGTCACAGATAAATAGGAAGAGGTTGAAAGGCCTCAGGAAAAGCAAAGAGAGTGTGCAGAGACCCCCGGCTGGATTCTCTCCATTCTGAAGTAACCTGAAACAACCTGTGCCCTTTTGTCTTTATTCATCACTTGTTGGTATTTTAATCAGGCAGGAACACAACCAGTGTTTCTCAAAACAGGATAGCGAGGGGTCTCTTCCCACCACATGGCAAGGTAACCAAGGGGTGTTCCACATGGCTCCCTACTCCCTAGTGCACTACTTTTGACCAGAGCAATATGGAACCCTATTCCCTATCTCATGCACTACTTTTGACCAGAGCAATATGGAACCCTATTCCCTATCTAGTGCACTACTTTTGACCAGAGCAATATGGTTCATGCATATAGTTCAAGTATATGGACCCTGGTCTAAAGTAGTGCATGATGTAGGGGAACAGGGTGTTTTCTGGGATGCTAACTAGCTGTACAGAAGAAGCGCTAGGGTACTGGCTCATCTGTTTTCTTCTTGTGTCTGGCATCAATGGATAGGAAAGGGGGTCTGTCAATGAGAACAGTGTATTTTAAAACCCAACCTACCAAATTCACAGTATATTACTGAAGTCACGCTTAGATATCGATATTAAGACACCTTGATGGAAATACAATTCTCTATCAGAAACCATGGTGGTGACTATGAACAAGACGAGACAAGATTTCAAAGGCAATAAGCCCCCCCCCCCCCCCCCACCCGAATACATTTTGTGCAATTCTAACATTTTTGCCATGGGGTGTATGGTTTTTGTTGCTGTTTTAAAGTTTGCTGAAATTCTACACATTTTGCCTGGGGGGGGGGGAATACTAGAAGTTATTACAAGTTTAGATAGCTTGCTAAATTGCAATTTGTGTGCGTTTTACAATTCTAACTCTTAACAGTCAATTGAGACCCCGACTGATACCAGTAAATACCACCATATGCCCTTTCCAGGTCTGAGAGGAAGGCCAGTCAGAGTCCAGACTGTGAGGAGTTATACTGTAGGACCTGATACATCAGAGAGACATGAAAACTGCGAATTATCCCAAACCCCAGTATTTATTAAGCTCGAATCACGACCGGTTACTGATTCATGGCAGTCCAATCAGTAGTAACAACAGGGTCCAAATCAAACATCCCCACGGGTTTTTCAGACCAGAATATTAAGGGACGTCAAGCTAGGTTTCTGCTCAAACAAAACATACAGAAAGAATGCCCCCAATGTCACTAGCTAGGTTTTCAGCCAATTGGCGACAGATTTTCAAGCGGATGTTCTAGAATGCGCATAATGAAAACATGCACATTTGCCCACCAGTGATGTGTTTCCACCATTTTGTTTGTTTTGATTAATTATCAGCGCGTGATGACGTAGTCCACACAACATGTACTTTAAAAAAAAAATCTCAATATGTTTCCATCTCATTTTCGAGTCACAAAAACAGTTGTGTTAAATAGCAAATGTTTCTACTCTGGTCTTGGTGCTTAAGCTCTAGACAACAGCTCTCAGATACTGTACGGGTAGGCGAGTCTACATGATGAGATTATTATGGATAAGAGTGAAAATATTTTGGGGGTCAGTGAAACATATTTGATATAGTAGTATTGCTGTCCAGTCTCAGTCCTGTGCGGCTGCCATCTGTGCGCGGTATTTCCCAGTCATCTCCTTGGGCAGCGGCGTGGTGCCCGGGCAGGGAACCTGGCCCTCCACCTCACAGATACACTCCTTCAGACAGTACAAGATTGATTATTCAAGCATAGATCATCATGTCACTGGAATAAGACCCTTCTATATTTATTAGAACATCAAGCATCAAGATCACTGCACTTTCACCCCCCTGTGAAGTTTTGTCTGTAGACTAATGAACTGGTTTCCTGAGTTGTAGTGGGAGGACCACACACCATATCCTCACCACTTACAAGTTTAGTTCAATATAATGGTTTTTATATCAGTATTTGTGCATAAAGACATTTCTACTGCCATTTCTCATGCATGTCATGCAATAAAATGCAAATTAATTACTTTAAAATCATACAATGTGATTTTCTGGATTTTTGTTTTAGATTCCGTCTCTCACAGTTGAAGTGTACCTATGATAAAATTTACAGACCTCTACATGCTTTGTAAGTAGGAAAATCTGCAAAATCGGCAGTGTATCAAATACTTGTTCTCTCCACTGTAAATGTGTTGATACCTAGCTAGCTAAATGTGTTAATACCTAGCTAGCTAAATGTGTTAATACCTAGCTAGCTAAATGTGTTGATACCTAGCTAGCTAAATGTGTTGATACCTAGCTAGCTAAGTAGCGACAGAACAGACTTTATGCTACAGTACACTGGTAAATAAAGAAGAGGCCATGGTTCTGTCCCAAATCTAAAAAGGGTGCAAAAGGGGTAAGGTGTATGTAAACTTCTGACTTCAACATCGTAGCCAAATACATTTCAACTCTTGGCTGATTTCTTTTGATTTTCCCATGATGTCAAGCAAAGATGCACTGAGTTTGAAGGTAGGCCTTGAAATACATCCACAGGTACACCTTCAATTGACTCAAATTATGTTAATTAGCCAATCAGAAGCTTCTAAAGCCATGACATTGTTTTCTGGAAGGCACAGTCAACTTAGTGTATGTCAACTTCTGACCCACTGGAATTGTGATACAGGGAATTATAAGTGAAATAATCTGTCTGTGGGCCTCCCGGGTGGCGCAGTGGTTGCCAATGCCCCTAAGATGCCCCTAAGATCATGTACATTTGATGATACTGGACCTGAAATTATTCAGTTTTTTGGGGTCTTTTAATGCTAATATCAGTTCTTTCAAATCCATTTTCAAATGTTCAGAGCGAGCCCTCCGAGCTAGCCCACATGGACTACGACAGTGTCATCTCCCGGCATTTGAGGTAGAACAGTCGGAAGCAGCCATGTTATTTTCTGTACTTGTGCTCCTGGGTAGCATAGGGTTTTCGCCTTGGGGACCTAGATGTTTCTTACCATAGAGCTGCCTATGATGACAGCTGGTAATGTTGAGTGGTCTGGTCTCTCAGGCAGCCTCACGGTCTGGTGAGCTCAGAGGATCTGAACACGAGGTAGAATCCACCAGAGAGTGAGACAGAACCGAGGACGAAGATGCAGGTACCTCCGGATACGATCTTGATTGGGAAGCCACCAAGGAAGAAGGCGCCGGAACCTCTGAATCCAGGGTGGCACAGCTGTTTCTGGTCTGTGTCAGTTCCGGGCTCAACATCTCCATGGAGACCCTCGTTGCCAAAGGATAATAATAATAATAATATATGCCATTTAGCAGACGCTTTTATCCAAAGCAACTTACAGTCATGTGTGCATACATTCTACGTATGGGTGGTCCCGGGGATCGAACCCACTACCCTGGCGTTACAAGCACCATGCTCTACCAACTGAGCTACAGAAGGCCTTCTTCGACGAGTGACGTCCCTCCATGGTTGGTTGGTTTGGTCGAGAACAGCTCCGTTCTCTGGGGAAGGGGGGAGGCTGTGGAGAGCGGACACGGTGACAAAACCTCCAGCAGACCAGAGCGGCATCCGGCTACTGGGGTGGAAGAAAAATAAAAAAGGAGGTGGGTGTGGGTTCCCCAGTAGCTTATTGCTTGCTTGCTACTTGCTTGCTAAGAGGAGCTACTTCGCTGCTGTAGTCCTCCGCAAGCAAGCAGTTGCTACATTGATGGCATAGAAGTTACTTCTTGCCTTGTCTCTCAGATCGTTCACAGCTTTGTGGAAGTTACCTGTGGCGCTGATGTTTAGCCCGAGGTTTGTATGGTTTTTTTGTGTGCTCTAGGGCAACAGTGTCTAGATGGAATTTGTATTCGTGGTCATGGCAACTGGACCTTTTTTGGAACACCATTATTTTTGTCTTACTTTTTGCCTTACTGATATTTACTGCCAGGTCTGACAGAATCTGTGCAGAAGATCTAGTTGCTGCTGTAGTCCACACTTGGTTGGGGACAGAATTCTAGTAGGGTGAGGCCGGGTGCTGCAGACTATTCTAGTGCCCTCGCTAATTCGTATATGTTGAAGAGGGTGGCGCTTAAGCTGCATCCCTGTCTCACCCCCCGGCCCCACTTTCCATCAATTTGTATAAGCGGCTCTCCTGCCAAATTCAGGCTAAAGCTTTTTTGAAATCAACAATGCATGAGAAGACTTTGCCTTTGTTTTGGATTGATTGTTTGTCCATTGGGGTGTGCAATATGTGGTCTGTCGCAAAGTAATTTGGTAAAGAGCCAATTTGACATTTGCTCAGTACATTGTTTTCGCTGGTGAAATGTACGAGTCTGCTGTTCATGATAATGCAGAGGATAAGGTTGATGTTGTTGTATATGCCATGGTAGTTATTGGAGTCAAATTTGTATCCACTTTTGTGGATTAGGATGATCAGTCCTTTGTTCCAAATATTGGGGAAGATGCCAGAACTGAGGATGATGTTAAAGAGTTTAAGTATAGCCAATTGGAATTTGTGGTCTGTATATTTTATCATTTCATTTAGGATAACATCAACCCCACAGGCCATTTTGGGTTGGAGGGTTTGTATTTAGTTCTGTAGTTCATTCAATGTAATTGGATAATCCAGTGTGTTGTGGTAGTCTTTAATAGTAGATTCTAAGATTTGTTTTTGATCTTGTATGTTTTTTCTGTTTGTTATTTTCTTATAGGGCCAAAACGATTGGAGAAGTGGTTTACCCATACATCTCCGTTTTGCATAGATAATTCTTCGTGCTGTTGTTTCTTTAGTGTTTTCCAATTTTCCCAAAAGTGGTTAGATTCTATGAATTCTTCAATTACATTGAGCTGATTTCTGACATGCTGGTCCTTCTTTTTCCGTAGTGTATTTCTGTATTGTTTAAGGGATTCACCATAGTGAAGGCGTAGGCCCAGGTTTACCTCACCTCATCTCTCTCTCTCTCTCTCTCTCTCTCTCTCTCTCTCTCTCTCTCTCTCTCTCTCTCTCTCTCTCTCTCTCTCTCTCTCTCTCTCTCTCTCTCTCTCTCTCTCTCTCTCTCTCTCTCTCTCTCTCTCTCTCTCATTCACGCAATAGCCTCTATCTTTCACTGTCCCGACTCCCCCTCTCTTTCCATCCCTGTTTTCCCCAAACACCACAGAGTGCATAGAGAAGTCACAGGAGGGGCAGAGCAAGGAGTGATGTCCATTATCATCTCTACTGAGACTAGTGCTCTCCTGTTTACGCATCACACACACTATACACACAGTACAAACACTAAAAACACTATACACACTATACACACTACACAATACACACAATACAAACACTATACACACTATACACACACTACAAACACTAAAAACACTATACACACTATACACACTACACAATACACACAATACACACACTATACACACTACACAATACACACAATACACACACTACAAACACTACAAACACTACAAACACTAAACACACTATACACACTACACAATACACACAATACACACACTACAAACACTATACACACTACAAACACTATACACACTATACACACTATACACACACTACAAACACTATACACACTACACACACTATACAATAAACACAATGCACACACTACATACAATACACAATACACAATAAACACAATAAACACACTACACAATACACACACTACACACACTACAAACACTACACACACTATACACACTACACAATACACACAATACAAACACTATACACACTACACACACTATACACACTACACAATACACACACTACACACACTACAAACACTAAAACACTATACACACTAAAAACACTATACACACTATACACACTATACACACTAAAAACACTATACACACTACAAACACTAAAAACACTATACACACTATACACACTACACAATACACACAATACACACACTACAAACACTATACACACTATACACACTATACAATAAACACAATGCACACACTACATACAATACACAATACACAATAAACACAATAAACACACTACACAATACACACAATACACACACTACAAACACTATACACACTACACACACTATACAATAAACACAATGCACACACTACATACAATACACAATACACAATAAACACAATAAACACACTACACGATACACACAATACATACACTACAAACACTACACACACTATACACACTACACAATACACACAATACAAACACTATACACACTACACACACTATACACACTACATACAATACACAATACACAATAAACACAATAAACACACTACACGATACACACAATACATACACTACAAACAATACACACACTACACACTATACACAATACACGCACTACATAATACACACACACAATACACACAAACCACACACACAGTACAAACAATACACAATACACACACGCAATACACACCCACACATTACACACACAAACAATACAAACAATACACACACTACACGCAATACACCCAATACACGCGCACAATAAACGCAACACACACACACACAACACGCACACAATACACATATACAATGCACAGACAATACACAAAACACACACACAATTCACACACTACACAATACACACAATAAACACACACACACACACCACTGAGTGCTCTCCTGTTTCTCCTAGATTGGTAGTTATTCCTTTTAGGTGTGTTGACCAATAAATAGTTCTCCTTCTGCTCTTCGTGGATCGATATGTCTCACAGTACTGAGTCATTTCTTTATCCTGTCCTTCCATGTTGTTCCTCAGCCTATCAGAGGACAAGCAGACCCGCGGGCGGACATACCACACCAAAAAGGTCTTTTAACACAGTGATGATCTGTTTTGTTTTATGTCAAATGTAATTTTCTGAAATGTGCATTAGTCTGCAGACACGAAGGCGACGTCTCTCATGTACTGCACTTGAACAATTCTTGTGTGATTGTTAGATATTTCGAGGCACATGTTGATTGCACGTAGGCTACTGCTGCCCGTTCCTCAGTGACGACAAGATGTACAAATCGAAAGGTTAAACACCTAAATGTATTTCTCTCTCTCTCTCTACAAGAGGCCAGCTAATATTGATTGACTCTTGAGCCTCTGGCTTGTCTTTAGAGGCTCAGAACAGACACGGACTCAACAGGTCTTTGTACAGATATCACCAAATGACCTATGACCCTGATGGCTTGACAATAGCCGACTTGACGACTGTCAGTGATGAAGCTAGATGGCCACAGTTCTCCACGTCGAGGGCTAACGGCGAATGGCTGTAGGCTCTCCAAATAGGGGGATGATGCTTGATGCTCGATGACTGTGTTGAAGAGATGGGAGAGGAGAGGAAAAACAACGCCCTAATAGCAGTGTCACCATGGTAACCACAGGTGGCCGTGTGGCTCTGTCTGTTGTTGTTCCTTCATTCCATTCGGGTTGTCATGTGATGTATAAGAGGCGTGGGATTGGTGGAATGGAACAGGAGGGGTGTGGAAGAGAAGAGGACCAGAGTACTGATAAGCCAGGGCCTGAGTCAGAGCCAATTAAACCTGTTTATTATTTTTTTAGACATGGTAGCATGGAGAGGAGGAAGCAATGGAAATTACCTATTTACCAATGGAAATTACTACAGAACAAATTTACATTTAAATTCAAACCATGATTCTAATGGTGCTGATGTGACCGACTGGGCTCGAACCAGGGTGTTCTGACCGCAATAGTACAAGATCTGAAGTGTTTGTAGCAGTTTTGAATGTTTACTTTTCATTGAATTACATTTCCTTGCATCAGACGGAGAATCATGCAGGTGGTTGATATGACACAAAACATATATTAGCTCAGACAGGTTGCTAAATCACACGTACCCATTCACAAGCACACACATATACCCCCACCCCTGCTCCCCGACCCCACCCCTGGCCACTCCTGTGACCTGGCTGGCGCTGAGGCTGCGTGCTAAACGGATGATCATAAGGACGAGGATACAATGAAATTCATTGATTCTAAGTAGTTCACACATCTACAACAACAACAAAAAGAAACAACATCTCCACTCATGTTTCTACTGAATACTATTCAACACTTAAATTGAGCTGTCCATCTTAATGAAACCAGAAACCAAACAATGGTCAAAAATGGGGTTTGCGCCTCAAATGGCACCGTATTCCCTTTACTGGGGCTCTATCTGGTATAAAGTAGTGCACTATGTAGGGAATAGGGTGCCCTTTGGCATTCCCCATGGTTTGACAGCCTTGACACAAGGAGTGGATAGATTGTCTGTCTATCAGAGAGCCTCCTAACAGCAGGACAGAGAGGGAGAGAGAGGAAGAAAGATGGAGGGAGAGAGAGTGCCTTATAGCACCTGGACACAGAGAGGCAGAGAGAGAGACAGAGAGAGAGGCAGAGAGAGAGAGACGGAGAGAGGCAGAGAGAGAGAGAGAGAGAGAGAGAGAGAGAGAGAGAGAGAGAGAGAGAGAGAGAGAGAGAGACAGAGAGAGGCAGAGAGAGAGAGAGAGAGAGAGAGGCAGAGAGAGAGACAGAGAGAGAGACAGAGAGAGAGGCAGAGAGAGAGGCAGAGAGAGAGACAGAGAGACAGAGAGAGAGGCAGAGAGAGAGACAGAGAGAGAGACAGAGAGAGAGACAGAGAGAGGCAGAGAGAGAGACAGAGAGAGAGGCAGAGAGAGAGAGACGGAGAGAGGCAGAGAGAGAGAGAGAGAGAGAGAGAGAGAGAGAGAGAGAGAGAGAGAGAGAGAGAGAGAGAGAGAGAGAGAGAGAGAGAGAGAGAGAGAGAGAGAGAGAGAAAAAAAAAGTCAGTGTTTTGTACTACAAAGGAATCTAAACCACTTTGTGTGTCTCTCTCTCTCATGCCTCTCTGGGCTTTTAGACTCGTTGTAGTATCTGTAGCTGTATGGTTCATTCCTGTTACTATTTCAGCTACCTGTGTTTACAACCCTAGCTGTAGAGTGCAGTACTTTAGCAATGGAAATTATTACAGATCAAAATTCAAATTCATGATTCTTTGGGCTCAAACCAGGGCCTTCTGACCGCATGCTACACGACTGGGTTAGTTGGATGAGCTAAAGGCTAGGCATTAGCTCGGGTGGGGGAGGGGGGGGGAAGCGCAGGTCAA
Source organism: Oncorhynchus gorbuscha (assembly GCF_021184085.1). NCBI lineage: Eukaryota > Metazoa > Chordata > Actinopteri > Salmoniformes > Salmonidae > Oncorhynchus > Oncorhynchus gorbuscha. The sequence goes on along the minus strand of NC_060182.1, from coordinate 6,691,479 downwards.
AGGATGCAGTTCAATACACAGATACACAAACACACACACGTATCATTCACAAGCACACACACATCCTCCCCCCAGGATATGAAGATGTCTGTTTTTCTTCCAGGGGTTAAACCATCTAGCCACTCCTGTGACCCGGCTGGTGCTGAGGCTGCGTGCTGAACGGATGAGCACTTCTCCATGGAAACTGTGTTCGATATCGCCATGACAACCATATTTGGGAAGGGGGTAAAAAAAATACGACAACCACAAATGAGCAAAAACATTGAATGAAATGAAAGAGCCTAATAAGAAATGACAGGCAGCGTACTATGGGGATTTCTGGTTTAAAATCATGCACCATATAGGGAATAGGGGTGTCATTTGGGATACAGGATGACTAATGTTCTCAACCTTATCTGAGCTGGAAGCATTTCCTTTAGCCATAACTGCCAAGAAGAGCATCTGATAACCTCCTGTCTGCCTATCTTGGGATGTGTTTTCTGGCCTACGGCTGGTGGTGGTGATGGTGCTTGATGATGCCTGCTACATCTTGAGGTGGATACAGGTGGACAGGCCTGGGTTCACCTGCTATTTGTTTTCTTTCAAATACTTTAAAACCCTCTTAAAGATCGGACTCTTTTTTTTCCAATTTTCACTTAAAATGACATACCCAAATCTGCCTGTAGCTCAGGACATGAAGCAAGGATATGCATATTCTTGGTACCATTTGAAAGGAAACACTTTGAAGTTTGTGGAAATGTGAAATTAATGTAGTAGAATACAACACATTAGATTTAGTAAAAGATAATACAAACCAAAAAAATGTTTTCTATTTATTTTTTCGTTCCATCATCTTTGAAATGCAAGAGAAAGGCCATACGTTGACATAGGATCCTAGGTGTAGTTTAGATGTTGTCCACCAGTTGACAGCAGTGTGCAAAGTTTCAGATTGATCCAGTGAGTAATTACTTCACTACACAATATTTTGTATCAAGTCTGCCAGGAGTTTGCCCAAATTGGTAAATTTATACATTTTCAAGTACACTATAGATGCTATGGTAATAAAGCATTTAAGTTTAATTAAATTTATTAATTTAAGTTTCCCAGGAATGTCATACATGAAGGATCATTTGATTCCCTATAGAAAATAGACTAACCTTCACACGTCTAGATTGCAGGGGGGGTTTCTTAAAAAATTGTAATGTAAGTGTGTAAGTACATCTTACAATACATAATATAAGAATGTAAGTACATTATTTACCTACAGAGGTGAATGTATCAAACCAGTTGCTGTGATAAAAGTGTTTTGTTGTTATCCTCAAACAATAGCGTGATATTGTTTTTGTTGCTCTAATAGTTACTGTAAATTGGACACTTGAGTAAGATTAACAATTGATGCTTTCTGCCCTTTATAAGAGATGCCTATGTCCTGGAGTTGGCTGTTGTTTACAATGCCAGTCTAGTCATTTTAACTGTCCCAGTTTAGGGACACCAATCCCGTAGAGGCTGCGTTTGATCTTAAACGACCCAAACTGAATTATTCCGCTGCTCTATGATCGCTACATACTTCATAGAGTGGTGAGGAGGAGGAGTCTACAATGTTCAGAAGTGATGTCACCAAGTCATTTCCTGTATTCAGGGTTCACTCAAACATCGCTTTATTAAGCTTTGTTTTATCTATTGCCAGTTACAGTTGATTTCGGGATTGTATGTCTTTTCGCTTTCATTAAATATAAGTCTGATTGATTCATTTCAGTCTCAATTCAAACTTCTCGCCGCCAGCTCCTGAATATGATAAAAACTACAATGTGTCTCCTGTCGTAAGAAGACGGTAACGAAGGATATCATTGCTACTTAATGTGGATCCAAGTTCAGTTTTGAGATCAACCGGGATCATTGGCGTAGGGTTACCCGGACATTTCTGACTGGTCTAGGAACTGTGAAAAAGGGCAGCCGTGGCTCGATGGGATGCAGTCAGTACTGATTCTACCACAGGCAGATATGTCCAGTTTTGTACCCTTAAACTCACTATCGTACTTGATGTCGAGAATACCAAGTGTTATGTTTGGGGGGGGAGAGAGAGAGAGAGAGAGAGAGAGAGAGAGAGAGAGAGAGAGAGAGAGAGAGAGAGAGAGAGAGAGAGAGAGAGAGAGAGAGAGAGAGAGAGAGAGAGAGAGAGAGAGGAAAGAGAGAGAGAGAGACTTCTGTATGTGTAATGTTTACTGTTAATTTTTGTTGTTTTTCACTTTATATATTCACTTTGTATGTTGTCTACCTCACTTGCTTTGGCAATGTTAACACATGTTTCCCATGCCAATAAAGCCCTTGAATTGAATTGACTGAGAGAGAGAGAGAGAGAGAGAGAGAGAGAGAGAGAGAGAGAGAGAGAGAGAGAGAGAGAGAGAGAGAGAGAGAGAGAGAGAGAGAGAGAGAGAGAGAGAGAGAGAGAGAGAGAGAGAGAATTAAAGGGGGAAATCTTTAGTTCACACAGAACACCAGACTAATGAAACGAAAAGCCTGGCACAACATGACATACCCCTCCTAGGGACGGAAGAGCACTAGAAAGCCAGTGGCTCAGCCTCCATAATAGGGTCAGAGGCAGAGAATCCCAGTGGAGAGAGGGGAGCCGATCAGGCAGTAAGGGTGGTTCATCACTCCAGTGCCTTGTCGTTCACCTTCACACCCCTGGGCCAGACTACATTCAATCATAGGACCTAATGAAGAGATGAGTCTTCAGTAAAGACGTAAAGGTCGAGACAGAGTCTGCGTCTCTCACATGGATAGGCAGGCAGACCATTCAATAAAAA